>NW_014555450.1:1386994-1392239 GCF_001313825.1 Dinoponera quadriceps
CTGGCGGGCCTCACGGCGGCGGCGGCGGCGGTGGCGGCGGCTTCTTAAGCGGTAGCGGTGGTGGTCCTGGCGCGATGAGAATGGAAAAAATTCATCCTCACCGGTTCAACCCGATCGGCATGGGCGGCGGCAGCGGCGGCGGCTACGTGCAGTCGCATTTCTGGTGACAGCCGCAATGCGACGACGATGGCGACGGTGCCGAGCGCTGCCTTCTTGTTTCATTTGAGACAGGCCTTCGGGAATTGCCGTTCGTAAGCCGGGAACTGATTGGGGATAGGTTAGATGACACACCGAACTGATTGATAGTGTGGACTGTGCGAAATAGTATACGATTTCGAAAAATTGACGTGTAAAACAATCGGTTTATAAATAAAATTTAAATAGAATTGTACCCTCCCCCCCCGTATTTAATTGCGTGGACTATCCAACACGATTCTAACGATTTTACGTGTCGATTTCGAAAACAAGTACTGTTTTGTACAGTTCTAGGAGACTCAAACAATCTGTGAATTGACACAGAGTCCAGTCTTCAGTGTCAACATTGATAGACATTTTCTTAGCGGTAAAAGAATAACGAATGTTGCTTTTGAATAGTAATCTTGTTATTTTATTGTTATTGAAAACATGTTATCCACTGTTTTAAAGGTTGTGCCGAAAGCGTCTCCACAAAGCATTTTCAATGTCCGAACCGTTTTTTTTTATCACTAACATTGACACTGGGACCGGGCTTCTTTTCCGCGGAGTACGTTGTATTTTCGCAGTTGACAAAAAGATTTGGCAAAATTAGGGACGTATTAACTTAGGCTTACTTAGGCTAGTTAAGGCTTTGTTTAAAGAAGGAACTGAAGAACATGCACATTTTCTGCAAATTTTTCTTTTTAACAGACTAATTATTATAGATTATCCGCAAAGATAAGCGGATATTCAACAATTTCAACTGTTTAACCGATTTTACTCTATTCCAGAACTCGGCAAGCGATGCAGCCGGTCTTCGAGAGGCTCCCCTGTTGTTCCCCGTCGTCCCGCAGGCAGCCGCCAAGTTGCGTCGCTCGAGTCTCAGTAGCGTAGTTACCGCATATTGTATATGCGGTAACATAATATTGTATATTGCCCCCCATAAGGACCGAGTGGAAAGAAGACAAATGAAGAAGAGACCTGTGGATTTTTTTCAATATACTATATTTCTTATTAAATTTTTATTTTAATCCTGAATATCTGTTTTCAACAATCTTCCACGTCACCCATGAGATATTGATGACACATTTTTTTATATGATATTAAGCCACTAATAACTGAGAAAACTAACTGATTGGAGCATATACATGCACGAAGAATATTCTGCTTCTGTCCAGTTGATATTTTCAGTTATTGCTGGATCAAGTGAAGATAAACTTAAAAAAGACGCGTTAACCATAATATCATCTTATAAATGACATGGAAAACTATTGAAAAGAAATATTCACGGTTAAAAGAAAAATTTAACAATAGATATAATATCTTTGATAAAAGATCCACAGGTCGTCTTCTGTTTTTCTCCCTTCTATGAGCGGTGACCACGTTCTGACCGGCTCGAAAGGGAATAACGGAGCCTTCCGAAAATCTGGCTGTAAAGTGCATCGCCTGCCGGGCTGTCTTGAGCGATCGCAAAGCTTAAGAGGAAGAGGACACCAACGGCTACAGGATCTTCTGCAATGATCATGCACTTATGCTACATATAAATGATCCTATCATAGATAACATACTGACAACAACGAGATATTCTTTCTTAAATAGAATATGATAAATTTCTGATTATAGTTGAGCCGGATCTTGACAATGTCAAACTCGCCGTATGGAATACTCTACGCCATATGGAAGTTTACAACGAATATAATGCGCGTTCTAATTGATCTCGTTCATCATATTTGAATACATGACCGTAGTACGAATCTTCCTCCTAGTTTTACGATTACTCGAATATATATCCTTAGCCTTTTCAATTTGTATTATGTAATAGAATAGTTATTAAAATGTAGCCCTCGGTGGAGGCGCAGTTCTCACGTCGTCATATCCAGTGGCGCTGGATCGGTCAGATCCCAGTGGAACTTGTACGAGGTTAGCGTTAAGCTAAAAGTTTTACATGTTGTTGTAAATTTTTTATTTTTAAGGGGTTCTATTTTGAAGTTCAATCATAACTATTAGAGGTTTGATTGTAAGACAAAGTTTTATCACAAACTGATAATTTCGGCGGGTAAACGTTTAGACGTTTCCCGCTCAATACGGCTGACACCTGGATGATAAAATTTCATTCAAAGAATAATATAGCACTATATATATATAAAATAATGAAAAGAGTTACTGCAAAGAGAACGGTCACAACTGTTCGATTTGTTTCTTTTTGAAGTATGCTATTAAAAAAAAATATATAAAAAAAGACCCGTATTATTATATGTGTTTGTATGCAGTTTTAAGGATGGAATAATCTTTCAGAGTCAATTCGGCATATTTAGTATTGAGTGTATATCGTCAAAATCATAAAATATATAAAAAATGTTTTTAATAATAAAATTTTATCGTAAAACACTTTATAACTGTATTGAAAAGTTTTGCAACAATTAAATAAAATCTTAAAGAAAAATAATAATTTTAATAATATATAGTTAACAAATAAATATAATTATTAACCCTGGAACCTCACCCTTGTTTTCGGTACCTGTAAACTCCACACATGGGTCGTTCGTGTCTCTCACTTATTTGATTATGTTGTTATATACGAAAAAATCTGGAAAAATTCCTGGGTCTTATTTAGGCTCTGAACTTGATGATAAAATTATTGCCGTCTCTGAAATTGAATTTGTTATAATTGATACAATTTGGAGTACAATTGTATATTTCAATATGTTCTTTTAGTCTCTTTTTGACTTTTGTTCAGAGAGGCTTTTGTTTTTTATTCCGAACGTTCTTTTAGTCATGTCGTGTTTGGTTCTTCTTGTACAATGCTTCTTGATATAATGCAAAAACACGTGTTTCGGAACGTGATATATAAGAAAGGAAAAATAAAGAAGATTATATATATATGTGTGTATGTATGTATGTGATATGCATAAATGAATTCTAAAATAAATGTTCTTAAATCTTTGTTCCAACAAAAATTTGCCACAATAATAGGGATGTTTCGCAAAAAAATTATTGTAAAAGTTCTTACTTTGTTTTAACTTTAAACATTTTTTTTATATATCATGATATCGGTGATAAGCACTCAGAATGAAATATGTTCGATTAACTTTGAGATGTCGTTTCATTTCTTATATGTAGCTGCGTAGGGGTACGTACGTATAAAAAATACGGATTTCTTAAATTTGTATATTTAATAATATATTTTGAATAGAAACAAGTCGACGTCAAACACTGTCTTTATAAGAATATGCGATACAAATGTGCCGTAATTAATTTAGGTTAAATCGATTTTACGCGCGCGTAAAACAGGGTGAATTTAATTTAATGTAATATTTGAGAGCAGTATTAGCGGTATCGCGTATTCTTTTGTAGTTCAAAACACGTTGTGCACGCTGTATTTAGGTTGAATTTATTGGCGTTTACAAGATTCATGAATGTTGTTTCTAACCAGAGTGAGAGAAATAGTTTATAAACATCTTAAAATATTTATGTAAAGCCGTAAACAACCTGGAATAAATATTATTAACAACTGTATTTATCTTTTGTTAATTGATCGTTAAGTATGCATTAGATTCTACTAATTTGTGCGCGCGCTCGCGCGTGTATGTGTGTGTGTGTGTGTGTGTGTGTGTGTGTGTGTGTTAAATATTCGAGAAAAATCTAGAAGTTTGTTTATTGTTCCTGCACTGGCTGCACTAATTCAAGAAATATGCGTCCCGATATTCACTGCCAGTACTTCAAATCTATAGTTCATGTTAGGTATGTTATAATATATATAATAGTATATATATTAATATTAATAATTAGTATATTATATAGTATATATAAATTTAAAATACTGGCAATGAATATCGGAACGCACATTTCTTGAACTGGTGCAGCCAGTACAGGAACAAAAAACAAACCTTAGTTTATCATGAATGTATATATTTGGCCGAATTCTCTGTAAATGATTCGGATTCAACATTGTTCGACATTGTTCGGGAATCTTAGAAAATCCGAATCCCTGAATAATCCGAATTTGGAATGTCATATTTAGCCTCTACTCACTAAACAATTGGATATTCGAATAGATCCGACCGAACCTTGGAAACCCTAATGTATATATTAATTCATACATACTAATTACACAACAGTTTTCATATTCCTTATTAAACAAATTTGAATTGCATAGTCGGGAACCATTTTGCATGCATTGCTGAATAAAGTAATTATAGTAAATGTAATTATTAAATAATAAGTAAATATAATAAAATAAATCTAGCCAATCTGTCGTTTTTAGCCGCACATTGGTAATGTGCATGAATGCTTTGCTGCGACGTTGTTGTGCCGCTGACACCGCTTGCGTACAATCTTCGGTAGTAAAGCGAATAATTGCTTTTTGCAATATGAACTGTATTTTACACGTTGATGAAGATAAATAGTATAATCTATGAGGAAGATACTTTGGTTGTGTTTACAACACGAATTTATTTGTCAGATTCGTACACATTGCGATCAATTTAATAGTCAAACGCTGACACTTTAATCTCGAATAAAGTAATCTAAATAAATAAGATTAATCCCTCTGGATAATAAATCACCTTTTTATCTCCTCTCTTATATTATAAGGAAAATTGATGCGAAGAATATTACTCCTTGCAGAGAATCAAACTCAATGCCTCTTTATTTGTTAGTCAAAGCATTGGACCTATTATTGGACTAACACTGTGATAATGTTTGACACATTAAGCCAAGATAAATAAGATAATCGGAAACTTTCTTCATCCTGCATAAATGAAATATCCTCCCGCATAATTCTCTGGTAGAAATATTATCCTCTCATTATGTTAGATTACGTAAAATCAACAGCGTTTAAACCATTATCGGTCAAGTTGTATGTTAAATTTGCCACCAATTTTATAAGGAGGCATTTTGCAAAACGAATTGTATACAACTCGAGCGATTTCTATTTAACGTATGTCGAAAAAATTAGTTACGTTAGATTAATTAGATAAGATTACTTGCAAATAATATTTGTTAAATTATTTCAATATTTAAATGTTAATACACAAAGACTTAGAAAAGGAGGAGAAAGGGAGGGGGGGGG
>NW_014555450.1:1392256-1400271 GCF_001313825.1 Dinoponera quadriceps
GTGGGGGGGGGGGGGGTAGAGAAGGAGGAAGGGTAAAATTATTTAGTAAACTATTGTACGAAAAAGAATCTATCTAAAGCTGCATATGTTGATAAAAGAAAAAAAATTTTGTCTTATTTTCTATTTTACAATATTTCCTCATTTTTTCAAATTTAAGAAAACTTGATTGTTAATATAATAAAATTATTTACGAAAATTAATTACGGAGAATCACAACTAGATGATGTGACGTACAGGAAAAATTATTTAAAAGTAATACATAAAAAAAATTAAGTATCAATTTGTTAAATCCTGCATGCCTAATAAATATAAGAAAGATATCTATCCTATTTAATAATGCTGAATTTCAAATTTGGATGAAAAAAATTAGCTTAATTTATAAGCGTAAAAAGTACAGGTATTTTATATGAAAGTATTATTGATTCGTTAAATCTCTATTAAGCCTAATATAAATGTTGACATTTTCTCTAGAAACATGCTTTTATAAAATGTGAATCAATTGACACGTTAGATCGTATAATATTTGTTACGTTCAGCAGAAAAAGTAGTTTAGCAAGCACTTTACGGTCAATAGCTTTGCGATTGTTGTAAAGCTTTTTGCTGAACACTCTCTCTCAGAAGTTTACGCTGTTTTAACATAGTTACTAAGCGGTCCTGCGTATTAAAAATATGCTGGCAACTGCTTAGTAAACATATTGGAAAAGCGTAAACACTGCTGGTGTCGTTCAGCAGAAAATCTGAAAACAGTTGCAAGGCTGCTGGCAGCGTAGCGCAAAATGCTTACTAAACTGCTCTTTCTGCTGAACGCAGCCAATGTTACAGCAGAGCGCTTACGCACACTATCGGCTGGATTTAATTAATAATTATTTTATTAAATATTGCGCATTAAATAGTTCAAGATTTTTCAGCATAAATATTTTTAACGAAGAATATCTCTATATAATGCTCTATATAGTGTATGTGAATTAATACGTGAATACATGATTTATATATATATAGTCTGACAACCAAAGATAACGTTCGAGTGCATCAAATTGAATAGGAAGGTCCTTTACCGTTTTATAAAAATAATTATTCAGAAATTAATGAGAGAATATTAGCGAATGAATGTATGGGAAGCAAATGGTGCGTAATGCTGAATTGCATACGCCTTCATTATTTAACATCATATTACCTATTACCTGTTACCAGGAGATTGTTAACAGATTCGAGACATCTTGGAAGAGACCTTGCATACAGAATTCGTCCTACCATTTCCCGTACGTGCATTCAGTTCTTAATATATTTCTTAAATAATTCTTAAATAATTATTGTAAAACGTGTAAAATGGTAGAGGATTTTTCTGCTCAGTGCTCTATCTACACACGAGTGTTGTCATTATATAATTGTCAAACACCCTGAATATACTATTAAAATTTTGTGTGTGCGTGCGCGCGCGTGTGTAATACGTATATTTTACGTAAGATATACTTCTTTCCTTTTGAATTAGTTGTCAAAATCTTGTATATTTTGTACTTAAGGTCGATTAATTAGCATAGAAAATTAGCGCGAGTGAAAATCGTTCGATTAATGAAGCGATCATCGTTATTATTCTCGCCACAGTGGTAGATAGATAAAGGCGTAAGAAGACTTGATACTATCTCAACATCTTATAGATAATGAGACTGACTTTTTATAGAGAACAAATTTTAAGCGAATATGTCGGAGTTGCGTGTCATATTGTTAACTAAAAGAAGGCAATCAGGAAAGGCTATACTCGTTTCGAATCTGCGATGAGTTGAGTGAAGACAAAGCGAAATGTCTGCGAGAATCTGTGATTTATGTAAAGAAGGAGGAAAATAGAAACTTGTCCTGATCATTCACGTTATAGAGACAAGTTGGAAATAAGATCGTCATACACATCTCTACTCTCTAGAATTGCTTGATTACACAATTATATTTAAGTGCTACGTTAAAAATGATTCTGAAGCAATAAAAAAAAGTAAAACTAGAACTCTAATTATCGTACCGATAAAAGTAAGCAAAATTTTAACTTAGCAATAAACATTTATTTTCATAAGCAGATTACTATCGTTTTGACGTCATGTATATGTAATTTGTATATGTGTGTGCGTGTGTGTGCGTGCGTGCGTGCGTGCGCGCACGCGTGTGTGTGTGTGTGTGCGGCGTGCGTGCGCGCGCGAGTGAGTGCTGCGCGCGCGCGCTTGCGTTCGCGCGTATACATGTAACAACGTCTTCAAAGCTACCTGAAAACAACTATTATTATAATTATTATCATTGTCATCATCATCGTTAAAATTAATAAAATTATGCAATGCGTAATCATACAAATCGATCTACAAAATAGTGAAATTTGTTTATTATATTAACATAATTATTCTGTAAATATAAGAATATATATATATACACACACACACGCACACACGCGTGCACGTTTGTGTAAATATATCAAATCAACCAAGCTTGTGTAATTCGTAAAAGTCTCTGTTACGTTGATACGAGAATATAATGATGAATTGAAACAAAGTGAAACACTTTATTCAGCACAGAAGTGACAAATTCGTTATAAATATAATCGAATTTTGCAAGTGACGCGAGCGTTCAATCACATAATGATCGACATGGTTTCGTCGAGAAAACAATAATTAACACATATGTGATTTGTAGCGTTGCACCAATGGATGTGTACCAAAAGATTTAATAAAAACAAATATTGTTCGCTGGGAAAAAGATAACTTCATGGCTAACACTACTACACAAAGTTTATCATAAATGTGTTTTAATTTTACAGAAGGTATATTTTTGCGTTAGTATAGCTTTGTACTTAAAAGGATAATCGAATGTCGAAATATTATTGGAGAATATTTAATTAGTATAATATGAGACAGTCTTGTGCGTGTGATCAATCATATTATGTTACAACATGAGACACAGGTATAGAGTGTTAATTATATTATGATCTTTCAGATTTTTTAATTATTTGAGACTTAAAATCTCTGATTTTGAATTATACTCGAAACTACTTAATATATTTGAAGTGATTCGGTGTGAATCTACCCTTAAAAAAAAAAATATATATATATATATATGTTTTGAGTCAACCTGTTTGGAATCTATCATTAATTACATCGCGATTACAATATACAATCTTCTTGTACGATTTTATCGATGAATTTGGCCGACCACAGTGTTGCCCTTCAAAAGGCAGCTTGCATTTATAAAAGCAAAGTGCCCGATGACGAGCCGCAACGTAATCGCTCGTTGACATCTTTATTCACTAACACTATCTTGCACGTCAGAGGTAACGAAACGTAATAATTATTGATATTTACACATTATTTCAATGAGAATGTCGCTCACATATGAATAATATTATTGAATTGAATAAAAATTTCCTATTCAATATTCCTACGAGTCATTAATTATTATTATAATTTATATGGACGATTATACGATGTTGTTTATTATCACTTGACGCGATATATCATCTCGATAACTATTTCTCATAAAACTGTCACAGAGAGTGAAAAGTATTCATTCGACGGCAGAATACTCGAAGGAGAGAGACGTTGCAAACGATAGACGACGTACCCTGTAAACTGACGATTTTCAAGTTCGAACAGAGAACTTTATAATAAAATAGCCCATTCCACCCACAGGATGCTGCGGCCTAGAGATTAGCAGCGCTGCCGCTAAAAGGAAACAGGAAGGGGCGGATAGCAGTATGCAGACCGAGATATCACCTTAGTGCGAGCTTATCCTCAAGAACAACGTTCCACGCGTACGAGAGAACGAATTGCTACACTGCTTGTCTGTTCAAAGCACGTAGATTTTCGAAAGATTCTTGCGAATTAAAAAATTGTACGTAAACATATTTCTGCCGGTGATTATTGTACGCAACATCAAAAATCCGAATTGAAATGTCTCGCTGGTCAGTTTTTCTAATGTTACTTAAGCGGTTATCAAGGTCGAATGGTTTCTCTGACTCATCCTTTCGACATAGAGAGTGTTGCCCTTTCCCTTTCTCTTCCCTTTTTTCTCTCCCTTCCTTTCCCTTCTTCTAACCAACCGAAGTTCTCCCCAGGAAATAACAGCGAGACGTTTTGTATAAATCGCGCATCTGTCCCGCGTATGTTCTGTATGGGTAAAGAGCGACCCAAGTTCCATGGCTTCTTTCACATCACAGAACAAAGACTAAATTATTCTATTACAAATCTTATTGATTTTACAAATTTAAAACAGAATTTCATACATGGACATGTGATAACTTGACAATTACACATTGCCGTTACATAAAATCATGCAAATACATCTTCGACTTTATATAAATTGAGCGCTACGACCCATCATAACGATTGTTAATTTTGCATACACACATGCAGAAACATAGACTAAGTTTACACGGCAACGTTAATCCGGTTTAGTAACAACTGTAATAATAACTTCTTTATATTCATGTCTGTTTACACAAAGTGATTTCAAGCAATACCCACTATAGAATTTATTTGTATAAAATTGTATAACGTGAGCGTACGTTACAAGAAAAACAAACAGCCATTTGAATATTTTCAAGTTGGCAATGTAACTGTTAAAACGATTTTACTGTTCACATGACTCCTCAAAACCTGTAAGTCCTCCTTTTCTTCAACGGAAGTAAAATACAACCGGTATTACATCGGTGTAAAGCATAGTTTATACGACATTTAACAGTCGTATGTTGTAATATCGGAAGTTACTAAACCGGTTTTAGGCTATGTAAACTTTGTCACATATGAATTTATGTATTTTATATTGAATGCAATCAATCAATATTAATTTATATGTGTGTGCGTGGAGGAGGTGCACATGAAGCTTATCCGATAATCCGTAAAATGTCTGATTTTGTTACAAGAAACACAAGAATAACAATAAGAATAGCAATAAGACGTGCTCTCTGGCTACAAACTTTTTTTCAAGTTTGCTAATAAGAACTTGTTATCATATATAGTTGCAAATTATTTTACTTGTTTCATTCAATTATAAAAAGTAGGAAGAACAAAAGTACCTTTGTTAAAAGTAAACTTTATTCGCACACGCAAATGTTTACGGGAAGAAGAAACGTGATGTAAACTAAGTTTCTTTGTCAATTTTAATTATATAAAAGTAATTATAAATAAAGAGATTTTTATTGACGTCAAATTTACGTAGTATTCATATTTTTATCATTTTAACGCATCTTGATGCAAAATATCATTGAATGTTGCTTGTTAAGAAGTTGCGAGCAAGTAAGATTTTCTCAAACAAAGAAATTAATTTCATGTAGCATTTTTTACAACATCAAATTTATCACCAACTTATTATCAATTTATCAATTTACCATTTTCTTTTTTTGTTTTTTTTTTTCAACGAAGGATCAGATATTCGGAACGAAGACATAAAGAAAGAGTGAGAGAAAAAGGAGACGTGAAAAGGATATAAAGGCAAAGAGAGAAGCCGCGAACGAAGAGTATTGTTGAGACGACTCACACCGTTTTAGTTTATTTTTTTCAGGCCGAATCCCGATGATACGCGATTTGAGGTCAAGCTTTTAATGTTCGTTTACGCGCAACGCCGGCCGATAGAATACGCAATTTAATTTATTCATTTTCAGTCCGGATATTTTTATAACGAATTTAGGGTCTCTCTTGAACGTGAAATTATTTAATGGACGTTTCGCGGCACACAAATGCGAAGAAAACGATCAGCGTTTTTCAAATTATTTGCATGCGCTATTGGAAAGCCATGTCTTTCGTTCAAGAAAAACGAAAAAAATGTTGGACACATTCCGGCGATGAATTCAGGCAATTCAAACGAATCTAACAGTCGATTAATTTATGATATTTAGAAATTTAAACATCCGACCATTTTGAACACGATGGAAAGTTGGAGCAAGAATAATATTCATCGTAAAAGAATAGACATCTAGTTCACTAGACCCGTAAAAGAAGAGCCGACTTGCTCGTGATATTTGAACCGTTTAACTTGTTCGATCACCTTAATGAGTCCTGAGCACTAGTCTTCATAACCCGATAAATTAATGTTCGCCCCAAACGCTTTGTCCATGTGCGCGACATCCGGGTACACCACAGGAAGGAAGATACGTATTTCTTTCGCGCGACAACGGATACTTAAAATCTAACCGCAAGATCTCTGTTTGATGATAAATATCGCGCAACAATGGTTAAGTATTCCCGGCACGAAGCGAAGATATGTAATACATGCGGGATCCCGAGGGCGACTGGTTGTAGATTTTAGCGCGAGACAGCGGAGAGGGAGCGAACGAAGACGCACACGTGGTACACCCCGTAGGTGGCTTTCTTCTTCACTCTCAATTACCAGCGTGAAAATCACAATATAACGCGGCGAGCACAGTTAGAATACGATTTTTCTTGAAGATATAAACTTTCACAGAAATACCATTTTAGTCTGGCTAGGACGGCGCTTATTGTGCAGTCGAAGCTTTCGGACCAAATGGTTGCGTTCAGCGAACACAATGGTTTAGTAATTTGTCAACGTAATTCAATTTGACAGTAAAGATTAATAATCAGTGACTGCTTACTGATCGCTTTTTCTGCTGAAAGCAAACCAATGGCCATATTCAGCAGGACGTTTCATTCGTAACTGTTTCCCGAACTGTGGTTGGATTATTTTTTTAGATCTAGAGGACAGTAACCCATACAAGAAACTTCCAATAATTGTGAAATAAACGTTCTGTTGAATATCGGAACGCAGCCTATTGCGCTTTGTTGACTCGGTCAGCATTTATTGCACACTGGGTGACATGAACTATAAATCGCAGTATTGCAAAGATGATCGGGTGAGCAAATCGAAAACGCCATATGTCGTCCATGCATGCATACCCGCTGTAAAATAAATTATCCACAACCCTTACCGTTAGATGTTACATGTAAGCGGTAAGAAAGGAACATTACGTCAGCAAGATTACAATTTTGTTACATTTTTTTTACGGTACATACAAGATTTAACGAAGATACACAACATGACGCACGTGCTTAATGAAAATTCAAAATGAAACTATAGAATATTTATATAAAAATCAATTTGCTCGAGGTTTCTTCTTCATCTCGTGCGTGATTCGCTCGACAATAACATCACCATCGGGTTTAACTGTGACATCAGTATCCCTCACGAACGTCGAGAGCTCTCCCTTTACGTCACGATAAGCGTTTGGTCTCTTTGGATTTACAACTGGTGGGTCCACTGTATTCTTATCCTCTGAAACATACATTCGAAAGATGACTTATATATTGGTTAACAAATAGAACAATCCGATTTTCAATAACAACTTACTCAGCGTCATGTAGAGCGGTAATCCTAAAGTGGCCATGCCTTTCAAACGAAGAGAACGTATGTTCGCCCAACCACCAGGATAATTCTTACACAAGTTTTTGCAGATAGCCAATATATTTTCCAAAATTTGATTTTCCTTCATCAAAGTGTGTCCTACCTGTACCACATGAGTGTCACCATAAGAATGAAGTTGCATGCTGGTTTTTCTTAAAGCATAGTCAATTTCATGCTTCAGGTCTTTGCTATTCATTCTGACAGAGGTCGGTAATTTTCGTTTCGCGGAGAATTCCTTGCCCAATAAATGAGACATATGACCTGCAATGCGACTGTCTACAAGAAAATAATCATAACTAGCGGTGAGCCTTCGCTTTAGTTCAAACTGATCAAATTCTGTTTTGACACGATTTATGGGTATTATTTCATTTATACGAGTACAGCCGTGCTTTGTCAGTATGTTTGTATAATATTCCACAGTCTGCTCATAATCTTTCTTCCTCCCTTTCTCTAAGTCACAAACAAACAAGGCAACTTCATCATCAGATGTCACTATAGAATATGGTAATAATCTGTAAAAGAATATAAATTGAAAATATTAGATTTTAGAAGATTTAGAAAATATTAGATTAGACAGCTCAATGTATATTATATATATATATATATATATATATATATATATATATATATAT
>NW_014555450.1:1400340-1521100 GCF_001313825.1 Dinoponera quadriceps
TATATATATATATATATATATATTGTTTAAAAATTTATTATAACAAAACAAACTTGTGGAAAATTAATAAAGGAGAATTTTTTCACCTGATTTCTGCAGGTATTGTAAATATATATACTGTAGTATTGTACTGTAGTATTGTAAATACATATATATAAATATAAATACTGGAAATAAGTATGAGACATAATTTTTTTTAAGAATTATAAAATTGTCAATTCTTTTTAAACCAGCAAGATATTCCTAGAAAATATGTTCCTAAGGTTTACTTACATTCTCATTTGTCGGTAAGGCACTTGCGGTATTCTGATACAAGTCACTTGAAGGAATATTGGCTGAGCCTCTTTAGTAAGAAGATTACTTTTATTCAATTGTTCTTCAGTTAAATGAAACATCGCTGAAATACACTGTTGTATGTGACTTTTTGATATTTCTTTCAAATAATCTTCCGCTTTGTCGTTCTCTTCATCCGGCGTTCTAGACATTTTCTCATTCACTTTCAACATAAGAGTTTTCCTTTTCTTTGCAGACTTATTTACAACTTTTATTATGGTTCCTTGTGTTTTCCGTTTGTCATTCTTCCGTTTTACTGAAACACTCTTCTCTTGTTGTTTCGTCTCTGACACGTGTTCAACATGCTCTCCACTAATTTTCGGTTTCTTCATTTTCAATACTTTATCCATGATTTTTCCATCTTCATCAGTTACATTTTTTTCTAGCTTTCGTTTGACCTTATTTTGCGAAAGTTTTTTTTGAGAAAGAATCATTTTAACAAAATTTTCTTAAAAATGAATTAGAAAAGTTTACATGTACATCCAACAGTCAGGGGTTACGGAGAAGAAATGTGGTCTGTTCTTTCTAGCTACCCTTCTAAAACATTCATCTATCAAGAACACACCGTGAATCAACTCGACGCTTCTGATTGGTCATATACTCTTTCTAGGGATCTTTCAATCGACAAATCATATTTCACCTAATTTCGTGCTTGTCACAAAAGAATCACATTCATCTATCAAGAACACACCGTGAATCAACTCGACGCTTCTGATTGGTCATACGCTCTTTCTAGGGATCTTTCAATCGACAAATCATATTTCACCTAATTTCGTGCTTGTCACAAAAGTATCACCTCAATCAATCAGATTCCATCACATTTAATTCCCACGCAGCTTATTTGCATCCGCGTTGTTTCGAATTTTTGAGAGACCGACACTGCCGTTCAATGTTAGAACTTCAGTGTGTCAGTTTTTGTCGGGAAGAGTGGATAACACAATAACAACTGATCCATAGTGGGTAATTTAAGTTTCCGGAGGTCGGTAAGTTACCAAGGTCGATTAATATCCAAAAATCGGTAAATTACCAAGGTCGATAAAATTTCAGATGTTGGTAAATTACCAGAGTCGATAAGTTTCCGGGGACGGTAAGTTTATTTATTCTGCATCGCGGAGGCAAAGTGCGGTTCCAGGATTCCAATTTTGGACTAGATTCAACTAAGGATGATACTTCATATTTACTTACATATGAACTACTGTATTCTCGAAGCAATAGATGTCAATAGGTTTGATCTGCGTTTGATTGCGAAGGTCTGAATACCTCGTGTAATCTCAGAAATCTGAAGTAACTTAGCATCAAGAATTGTAAAAATACCGACCACTTGGACGAAATATCAGGAGAGCTTCCGGAGTTATTTGACATCTCAGGCTGTGAGAAAATCACTGAGAGAAAATTGGAGGCACTGTAGAATGTTCAATCAGAAGAAATTGATTGTTACAAAACACAACAAATCGTGTGAGCTAACTTGTGTGACGTTAGAAGATTGTATGCCTGGCTTGACTTGTGAGAATCCTTGGAAATATCAAATGAGTAATGTTAATTGAGAGTCACCTTTAGTAGGATTACAGTTTGTAGTAAACGTTCCCACAGAAATATTCACCTGTATTTATATGTATTACACACTATTTGAATAATTTCTCGCGACGATAAATGGAAGAACAAAGATACCGAACGACTAATCTTAAGTTCTTAATATTGCATTAGCGGCCGTAATCATTACGTGTATAATTATGATGTGATATAACATCGCAATTACACATGTAAATTCACCACGATCTCAGGCAGAACAGAAAGTAAAGATAACATGGGAATGGCGTCGAAATAATGAAAAAATGATCGAAGAATGAGTATTACAACCATTATCTCGTTTTCATTTTGATATTATTTTGACGGCACTGTTATTCTCTTGTTCTGGGATGAGAAGATCGTGAATACGATATGAAAGTATTCAGGAAGCCGAATCTAGTCGATCGAAGAGTCGATCACTTCCGTCAGCGCAACCGAATTCACACACATTTATCGTAATCCACATGGTAAATTATTGTCTTTTCGTTAAATCCGCTTTAGATCAATTTAAAGTGCACAGCAAGATTTAGGATATTATATTTCATACCGGGACAAGGTTCTGAAGAAACTATCGACCCGCGATAACGTTTCGGATAATGATCGGCTGGCCGGGCCAGTTACTATCGACATTACCGACTTCGTTTTCTTCTACGTCATTTTTTTTTAAGATCTCACGAGTAATGTCATCTGAATAGATTTCATCGTAGACATTAATATCGATCGTCAACACGCACGAGAAAATTCCGTTTATCTCGAGATCTACAGAATGCAACTTTGTTTCTTAAATTTTACCGCTCTTTTCACTTCGACTCTTAATAATAACGTTCCGTTTATCGTACCTCGAGCAGACCCTGATTGCTCGGCATAAATTCAGGAACAGTACGATAGATTCAACATACCGAAGACATGCAGAGGCGCCATCTGTTGCGGCCTCCGCGTATTAATACGTCGGTACTGACAAACCTTTTTCACGATGGCCGGATTTGAATTCTCCGCTGCTGCGACCCAACGAAGACGCTGCGCTGTGTTGACATTCCCGATGACGGCCCTCACGTGAGATAATCCTTTTCGGTGAAGAACATGATGAACGTACGACACTTGCCCGACACTCCCGACCGACGCACTTTCCGCGCTTGTTTATTTACCGCGACGACACTCGCCGCGCGAGACGAGACGAGGCCCACATTCGACGTTCTCATCGGACGCGATAATTCGCACAGGAAGCTCGCACTTTCGACCCGAAAACGACGAGAAACACGAGACGAGCGGTTGGCGTCGCGCCTCTCGCGATAGCCATCTTTTAACTGACCACTCGTAACGAACAGAATACGATTCTCGAAGTACGAATATGAGCGAACTTCACTCGATACCTCCGACCAGTGGTTCCGCGAAACACTTGATTTTGGCAGTATTTTCGACGGTATCTCGCTACGACAAGTACGCGTGACTTAATTCCTGCATCTGCGACGGCATTTCGCATGAAAAATCTTCCCTCCGGAGGGTCGGAAAATCAGCGGGTTGAACTTTCGATCGCCATAACGGCCTGATCGCGACATTGTTCGATTGACACACTTCGTCCCGCGATTTCGGGCATTTACCGACTTCTACGGACTGTTTTACTACGATACGTTCCTACGACAAATGTACGTACCTTGCATTCGGCACTTTTAGCGGTGGTAATTGATTTCCAGACCGGCTAAAATCGCGCGAAACACAGGACGTGCTTTCGAACGCCGTTCCCGTCGCGATCGTCCCGGCATAACTGACCGACGTAACTGACGTTTGCGGTAATTGCGATGTATCGAAGTATCGAAGCATCCGATGTTTGACAGCCAATCACGGTTCGTTCACATATTTATTGAAATGTAACGCCCTTGACGCAAAATAAATTTCTAAATGATGTCTAGAAAAGACGTTTATTTCTTTTTTTTTAGATATCTTTCAAACAACTTTAGAAAGTTTTTTAGAAATTTCTTCCGCCTAGGATAATCCAAAATGTATGGAAGATGACTCGAGACGATTCCAACGCTTGAAAATAAAAAAAAAAAAATAAATCTTGTTATACATAAGAAATATGTAGTTGGCACGCGTCTAAAGTGGGCTTTATTTATGCAACATTGAGCGACCAAACAGGAATGTCGATCTTAGTGCATTTCATTTCGAAGATATTTAGTTTTACAAGGAAATAAGTTATATATATATGACTGTTCAAACATCAATATATATATAAAACGTTTATAATATTAGAATACCCGCGATTAGAATTGTGTTCTCCGAGATATGTATACATCGTTGCAATATATAATTTAGGTCAAAATATTTTCTTTTCCTTATGCATTTAGAATACAATAAACGTCATTGATGCTTTTAGCTAGGCAAAGTTCTTACGATGATGTGTCTCGTACGTCTAATGTCCGTTTTCAATCAACGTTGATAAACCTTAAAATGAAGCCTTTAAATTCTCCTCGGACAAAGACTTAGATTCGGGTTAAAACTTTAATTAACGTTGATAAAAACGGACACAAATCGTTAACGTTTCTCTCTGTATGTACTTAGTACTTTGGAATTTCAAAGAATAGATACAATTTGTCTACACGTGTTTTATTACGTGAGACATAATAAAATTTCACTTCGTTTCCGCCAATACGATACATATGTCAGATACACAAAAAAAATGTCTTAGAATAACAACAACTTCTTCCATTTACACATGAACATTATGTGTGTGTACAAAAAATTAATACGATTATATGTATGCGTATAAAATCGTTGCAAAACGCGACATAAGCACTGGATAAAGAAGACAAGGTTCCACTTGAGATAAATATGTTTGGCTGAGAAAACATGCATAAAATATATGTGTGTATACATTTTCCTTGATAAAAATATACGATTTTCACTGTAAATCTATCTAAGTTTACTTAAAATTGCGCTTATTCCCAAAACACCCATTATTTCGGTATAGGTGGAGTCATGCAATACTCCGAGATTGTCGATAGAGTTTGCTTTGATTCCAGCTGTTGCACCTGGCAACAACGAGATTATACGAACGATTTCTAGCGTTAGCTAATCTTTCTGTCATGCGTAATTTAAATTCTTACACGTTGCCGCAACGTTTTTTCGTTGATGGCTACACGAGTCAGCAGCTGTTTCACTTTTTCCAGAAGCTTGTGGATTAGCTGTTGCCTCAAAATTCTCAAGTCTCCGTTATCATCTTCTTTCTGAGCTTCTTCTAACATAACTATTCTCTGTTCAGCCAGTCGCAAAAACATTTTCTCTTACAAAAGATAAACACATGTGTCACTCCATAGTCTTCTTAAGATGAAGAACTGTCGTATCATGTGGTAGAAGCCATGGTGAAATAAAAATTATATTATTAGGGCGATTGATCAATTCAAATAGACCAAGATATATTTCATAAAATGATAAATTATTATAAAGATCATTACCACTATTGCAAGTTTTGGCAATTCTCCATGATTTAAGAATAAAGTTGGAATTTGTCCTTGTGCAAATGCAATTTGTGATGTCAAAGTTCTTTTATCATAACAACTGAGAATAATCCAAAACGAAGTGCATCAATAACATTGTCAATTGCTACCTTAGTCAGCCCTAACAATTCTTGATGAATAAGTTGTGCCTAGTTCCAGACATTGCTTTATCAGGATACAATTCTTGTCAAGTATGTCTTAATACATCTTTTAATTATGAGTTTTCTGCAATATTAGACGGTATACGACGCTTATATATTTATCTCTGTCTCCCAGGTAAAACATTTGAGGTATGTTAACAAAGTTATTCACTGTCTTTTAAGAGGTTATCTTTTGTTAAAATATTGCCGTATTACACGTGTCTAGTTTACAGCCAGTTTTGTATTTTTCACGATATCCGCGAAGCAGCTACACTCTCACACAGCGTCTGTAACAAATGAGGAAGCTCAAGAAATGTCAACATGAGAGAGCGACACTGCCGTTCAATGTTAGAACTTCTATGTGTCAGTCTTTGTCGGTAAGAAAGGATAACACAATAACAACTGATCAACAGTGGATAAGTTAAATTTCTTGAGGTCGATAAGTTTTCGAGAATTGGTAATTTACCAGAGTCGATAAGTTTCTGAAGCCGGTAAATTACCGTCTCCCGAACATTTATCGACACCCGGTAACTTACCGATCTCAAGCAATTTAACTTACCCACTATTGATCAGTTGTTATTGTGTTATCCACTCTTATCGACGAGAACTGACACATTGAAGTTCTAACATTGAACGACAGTGTCGCTCTCATATTGACAATTCTGGAGATTCCTTATTAGTAATGTTTGCTCTGTCTGAGATTGTAACTGCGAAAATCATGAGAAAATATAAAACTGTCTCCAAAATAGACACATCAATGTATTAACATAATGTAACATCTTAAGAAACATTCAATATCTACGTTATCTCACCCGAACATTATAATTCCATATAATATGAACATTGATTAGTACTGACAGTTTCTTTTTTTTTTTTGCAAAAACCGTGTCAAGATATTCGTACTTCTAGGGCAAAGAGAGCACACACTGAATATTTCTAAACGGCTAGTGTCTAGTGATGTACACGCAGTTTGTATTCCCGAAAGCCTTCGCTACGAACGCAACGCTACTTCAGAAGGAAGTAGCGTTTGTAGCACGCAGTTTTGACGTAGCACACTGCTACAAGTGACATCATGATTGCGTTAGGTAGGATCACCCTCTAACGAATAGCCTTTAGCGTTAAGTAGCGCCTATTGCATCTTCCTGAACACGCCCATAGTGGCTGTGTTCCCAAATCACTGTCAGCGTTAAAAATCACAAGCCAGCGGCACGTGATACTTGTTTTCGCGCTCGATTGTTTGTTGGATGGAAATACCGCGTTTTAATTGATGTATTGTCACCCATTTTTGTAAATGTACCAATCAGCACGCAGTATTTCTATCCAATAAGCATCACAGCATGAAAACAAACGTCGTATGCCGCTGACTTTGATCCGAGCAGCATTTTAGTATTCGCTACAGTATTGCAAACTATAGTATATCTGTCGTGAACTATAGATTGTTGTATTGCAAAAAATTTATCAGAACACAGCCCGAGTCGTGTCGAATCAGCAAATCGAAAACGCCATTAGTTTATGTCACATACACTAGAGACTTTTAGCACTGGTGGTGAATATTAGAACGCAGCCATTAGAGGAAAAAAAATGGCACATATATCGATTACAAAGGTACATATATCGTCACATCAATAAACTCTCTTCGTTCTACGTAATGATTCCATTTTGGCTACTCTGAGCCTCAATCGACATGAGTTTATACGAGGATTTGGCAAATTCAACAAGGCTATCGTATTTGTCGATAGTAAAAATTTTCCTGGATTTTCGAACACATAACCTATTGTCGGATCGCTTTTGAATTGTGTCATCATCCTGAGTTGTTTGTTGACTCATCGTACACACTCGTAGCACATTCCAAAGAGATTTCATCTCACTATAATACGAAGCGATTAGCGAAAGAAAGTCACAATGATCGCGTATCTATTATTCTTCTTCGGTGTTTACTTCACGTGTGCCCAGAAGTATGAAGGTTGTTTCCGCAGCTCTGTATCGGACCCCGATTTACCTTCTCCGATATTTGGATATCCGAGTGCACCCTTCGACTGTGTCCGAAAATGTCGTTCTTTGTATTACATGTAAGATATCTCCGATATATTCAAACATGTACGGCTTGGATGGTTTTCTGTGAGAAAACTTTTTGTTCAACAGGTTTGCAGGATTAATGAATGGGCAACAGTGCTACTGCATCAGCAAATTCGGCAGAAACGGTCCATCAAACAGCTGCAAAACTTCATGCGTCACTGACCCTACTAATTACTGCGGCAGTTCCGAAGCGATGAGTGTCTATTCTACTGGTCAGCAAGGTAAAATTCATTTTGTTGATAATCGAGTATAATGATATCAGAGATAAATGCAGATGTAGAAAAGTTTGAGACGTATTACTGTCGTATCACAGACAATTGTTAGTGTGCAATATTGTCGTATGACAAATATTTTCTTTTCTTCGGCGCAATATGTAACTTTTTCAAATATTCAAAGAAATCTGTAGCTTGAAATCATACATTTTCCATGAATAATCGTCAATATAATATTAGCACATATATCTAAGAACACTTACCAATTAAGACGAAATATACAACTGTTAAAAAGAGTACATATATTTTTGTCAACACATGTTTACACAAAGAGGACATTGAAAACATATTTTTGGAAAATAACAGGTGGCTCGTGTAACAATTAGATGTAAGATGTAAAACTATAAGATAAATAATTACTTTAAAAGTGAAAATAAAATGCCTCTCGACACTGCCGCGTCTCGGCACATAACGCTCTAATTGCAACGTGAGATTGCGAGCAAATGCCATTTTCTGTACAATCTATAAGATTTGAACATGCCATACACATTTCCAAATAATTACTATTTTATATCTTAATCTCGCTATTATCCGATACTAACAGTATTAACAAAAGCTAATATTTTATATTTAACGATATACATACGAGGAGAAAAAAAATGATTAAATCTTTACGGCTTATATCGCACTTTCATAAAATAGAATAGTCATTTACAGGAATAAACGCTGCGTCATTTTAATACCTGCGAGTGATCTAAACCCAATGTTTCTCATGAGTATAACTATCGATAGTTTCGAGCAATGATTCAAGCACAAATGCTTCATATTACAACCCTGGTTTATATATACACTGTCCTTTCCTCCTTATATGGTACAGCATATAAAGAAGATTGGATACTGATAATCGATGAAATAATAGAACTCCTCCTAGCTTTTTTCTGCGAATTGAAATCTGTGTGTCATAGTTTTATTTTCTACATGTAATATAGTGTACATATGTGTGTATAAGCAGACACACATATATATGCAGGATGACCTATTTAAAGATACAAGTCCTTGTTGGCGTCTGAAGTGAGAAAACGCAAGCTAAAATTTTATACTTTCAAATAAAAAGATGTATCCACAGAGTGACATTTATGATTGATTCAGCAAACTTGTAAAATTTGCTGCCAAACACTTATTCAAACAATCAATGAGCAGTCGTAAAATAAACATTGACGAAATTTTGAAGAAAAAGAAAGAGTTGTAGAATGAATTTTGCGACTATTTATCTTATTGTTATATTGAAGTGAGACGCTGTATGCACGTCTATGCACATCTTCCAGGGCCAAGTCCACCGAGGAGGATACACGTCACTCGCGATGGTATAGAGGCTCTTGCAGTAACGTGGGAGCCACCTGATATTCCCAATGGCAATGTTACTTTCTATACTCTTCGTGCTGTCGCCGTCGAGACACACGCGAGTAACATCTTACCGCCTGTCGAAAGTCAGGTTCAAGGAGGAGCATCGAACAATACAATTCTAAGAGGTCTCCAACCTGGCACCAAATACAACATATCGGTTACCGCCAGCAATGTACAGGGACTCAGTGATGCGACATACACCGTGGCTTGGACTGCGATAGGTCCACCTGACAAACCAGCCGTGCCTGAAATTATAGAACACGGTAGTAGCACCATTACGATCGTGCTCACTGAGGGTCACAGTGAGTACGGGCCGATTAGCGCGTATCAAGTGGTGGTTGTTCAAGCTGGCGCTATATCGCCTGTCGGCTCCGACGTCGAGTATTTAAGCTACAATAACGCATTGCAGCAGGGTCAAAATTATTACGTTACCGCACAGTTCGATCCATCGGACTTTCACATGTACAAGAGATTCACCGTAGGCGACGGAAAACTCATCGGAGGCTATTACAACGCTCCGTTAAAGGACGTCGTCTCCGCGCAAATCGGACTGTCCGTGATTTCGCGAGTGCGAGCGGAAATACAGCGTTCTTATTCCGATTTAACCGGTAACGCGTTCACCGGGAAAAATACGCGGCACGTGGACGCTCAAATGGACTCGACCGCTCTCGTCCTTTGCATAGCGATCACACTCGTGACTATATTGCTCGCCGCCTCGATACTACTGTATTTCGTATTACGACGCCGGCACGAGAGATTCCACATGCGGAAGTCGCCGGAACAGCAGGAACTCACGTTGCAGGGACCAGTGCACGAGGTGGATAACATGGGTTATATACCAGACGATATTCCCGAAAGAGTGAATCACTATCAGGAACTGAAGAAGAAAGTGTGGAATATACCGCGAAACGCTCTGTCCATCGATAATCTGTCCACCGTACGTAGAGGACGATTCGGTACCGTTCACACGGGGACCATCTTCGGGAAAGACGACATATCTCGCCCGGTAACTGTCCACACCATAGCCGATGGCGCGTTAAGAGGATCCGAGAAGAGGCATATGTTGCGAGAACTGGACGTATGTATCCGAGCGGGTACCATGAAGTATCTCGCTGGCCTTGTAGGAACCTGCGAAACTTCCGACACACTCTACGTCGTACACGAATTACCGCCGCGTATCTTGAAAAATTGCTTGTTGGACGCGCGATCCAGCACGGATTCATTCCCGGTGGATCGAATATTAACCATCTCGTCCTCGATTGCAACCGCTTTACAATATCTGGCGAGTCACAAAGTCATACACACTCACCTGTGCGCGCGAAGCGTGGGTCTATCCAACGATTGGACACCCAAACTCATGGGTCATGGTATCGCCAAGTATAGTTTAGAAGACATCAAGTACGCCAGATGGACGGCGATCGAGTGTTTCGACAACCGGAAGAAACACCAGTCGGGCGTGATCTGGGCATTCGGAGTACTTTTATGGGAGATGTTCAGTATGGGCGGTACACCGTATTCAAATTTCACGCTCGACAGCGAAGTAGAGGACGCAATTACGCGAGGTATTCGATTATCGCAATTGTCGGATATCCCGGATCCAATCTACGAAGTCATGTCATCCTGCTGGCGGAATGATCCTGAAGAGCGACCAACGTTTGATGAACTCACGCGATTGGTAAGAAAAAAAAAATCTTGCGTTGTTCCCAACACGTCTATGGATATTATTCATTTAACACACACTCTCTCTCTCTCTCTCTCTCTCTCTCTCTCTCTCTCTCTCTCTCTCTCTCTCTCTCTCTCTCTCTGCATTAAATAAAACGCATCGTGATTTACTCAGCTCGCCGTTGAGAAAACGATTGATATCATTAATCACTCTACATTTTATTATTGTTCCGTAATTTACAACGATCTCACTAACGTTCTATGCACGAGATTACAAGGGATTTTTCATCTCATACATTCGCTTTTTTTTTTTTAACTTAAAATATGATAATCATCTCTCGCACTATCGGGTTAGCTTTTCGTTAAAAACAGACTCCTTTGAGACGTTTTTCAAACGCTGTCGAACCCGCGAGCCTTTTTATTTGTTTTCACTACTCTCGCCGTCGACACACGACGCTTTTATCCTCCCGACTAATAGTTGCAATAGTTGCAATGTTTTCGCAACTCTTTCGCAGGCAATTATTGACTCATCATCGTTGAACTTTTTCTGTCACTCTCTGTCTATCGCTACTTATTGAGCATGAAAGAACGGTCGATTCGAGATGTTTTCCTTCCATTCTTTCTACTTTTTGTTCTTTCTTTCTTACTTTTTTCTCCATTTTCTTCTTTTTCCTTTTAATTTCTTTCCCATCTCTTTATTCTTTTTAATCTTCTTTTTTGTTACGCGTTCCTCACATTATTATTCTTGTCATTATCATCGTCGTCGCTTGTATCATTGTCAACATCACCATTCTCATCATTCTTATCTCGTGTCACAGCATTACCCTAACTATATAATTATGTTTTTACTTATCAGCTATGCACAATACTCAGCTATCAATGGCTTTTCATACATGTTGCAATTTGCTGTATGTCAAATGGATTTTACTTCAAACTATATAATAATCTCTCTCTTTATATGCTGACTTGAAAAAAAAAAAGAAATTGCTATTCAATTAATATGTCACATGCATTCTTTTACTCGCAGGATACTTTGAGTATTTGTCCCATCACTGCAATCACAGAACCGTATGTACCGGAATTGGAGTTGAATTAGCATTCTTAACGTATCTTTACGTATATTTTAAGTACATTCGCATTCGATGACGCGAGGCCTCGATTTCCAAAATAATGTAAATATCGTACAATGTTCGCTCATAGACTTAACGAATAATATGCATTTATCGTTACCAATGTACACATATTTTTAGTAACATATCTACGTATTGACAACTTTAGTTTTCATTAGAGCGTAAGTTAATGTAAAATAACACTATAAAAGTGTCGACGCGGTTTCCGTCCATTCTTAGCAAGTAGCTGAAGCGAAGGAGATTAACGTAGTCAAGTGAAAAAGTTAAGGAAAAGTCATAAAACGCGCGCGCTTGATAAAATAAGCCTTTTTATTTTTGATATTTTTATATCGCATTTTTTCCTCCTTTCTTTAATTGACTCAGGCTGACCTGATTTTATCGATTTACCGATTAAGAAAAAGAGACGAATTTCTCCCCAATCAATTATATGCCGATATATTTTTACCTGAGAAATGTGTATTTAAAGAAATTTATTTATATTTCAAATTTATTTGTAAATTAGTGTGAGAGTATCCAAAGTATATCATCGTGGCAGGACTTCCACTTTTTTCAACATTATACTTGGACACATATGTATCATAACTGTCGAGTGATACTCACACACACATTTCAAGTACAAATATATTATCAATATTCATATATGTAATTGTGTATATAACTTTGCGTGAACAGCGGAAATTGATTATAATTATGTTGTGAAGATGTGATTATTTCAAGTACTTAACGTGATCTAATGAATCTCTTATTCGCGCGCATGATTCGTGTCGCGCGCAAATCATTCAAGCTATTATGCTAACATTTTATATATCTGCCTAATTATTTTTTACTGAAAATACGTCCTTTTCCTTTGGTAGAAAGTTACATGTATACTTTGTACGTTATACAAAAGTGTCGTTGTATTGTAACAAAAATCGAAAAAATCTCTGAGCAGAAAATACATTTTTATACGCACTCTTCTACTTTACTACTCTTTATATTTTTCATACCTGACGAATACTTGACTTGATCGAAAGATCGTTAATTTCTTCACGCGATTCGGTTTATAAAATCGAAATCATGTCACACAAAATCTGACATCTTTCAAGAGCTTCGGAGAGTCTCGCGGAATTTTATATGTACGGTTATATGTTGCGCGATAAAGAACCGTGTTACGCCATTTAACTTCATAATGTACCTATAAAGAATAATTGTTCACACACTACCGAAGATGAGCTCGTTGTTAATAAGATCTCGTCCTGATTCAAAAGGTGCGTCACTCGTTATTTATTAGAAAGTTATTAGAAAAATAAATTTCATAAATAGGGCGTACATTTTAGACACTGTATACATTCAGAAGTAATCAAAGCTGTTTTAACACCTTGAAAGAGAGGGAGAGCGAAGACTCTCATTCCGCGATTTCTTTTGCAGTGAGAAAATTCCAAGTCAGACAGGACTGGAGCGCCGATGACGGAGGGCTGCCGAATAATTTCAAATCCTTGCGGGACCTTAATGAATGTATTTTTCATCTAAAATAGACTCGTCAATTTTAGTTCGGGCTTTAAAGATTACAAATTTAGAGTTAAACTCTTATCAATAACTTAGATTACAAATTTAGAGTTAAACTCTTCTCTCTTAAACTCTATCAATAACAAAAGATTTATAGTTAAACTTTTTTATCAATAACTTTATGATAAAGAATGAGCCGAAGTCTTTTGAATGCAACAAGACCTTGATAACATATCCCATCGCTTCGTGTGAACAATTACTCTAGAAAGAATAACGAACGATATTACCGAGAGTTAATTGCTTTGAGGAAAAACAATTGTCCGGCAACAGCCTGCGGTGTCTTACGTCGTATGCGGTGATGAAACTTTGCTCGAATGGGAATGCGCCGGCTTCGTGGGGCCGACTGTAAGAGTTCTACTCGAAGCAGGGCACAGTACCTGCTTGTACGCTTCTCTGTACAGTTTATTGGTACCGGCGTAAATGAACGGGTTTATCACCGCGGACGCCCAAGCGAGCACCGACGCTACGATATGAAGCCCCGGGATTTGCATTTTGTCGTCGATCACATTCATCAACATCAGCGGCATGAAGCTGATCAGGAAGCAGATGAAGATAGTGAGCATCAGTCTGGTTACTCTAGAGTCCTCCCTGCGTTGGAAACCGCCGCAGCTCCGTTGTCGCTCCTTCGCGTGCGCCTCGAGATTCTTCCGACTTCTTCGGACGCGCCAGTATATGCAGAGGTACGAAACACTGATCACCACGCACGGTAACAAGAAGCCCAGAACAAATAGAAACTTCTTCGGACTGGAACCATTTTTTTTCAATATCGTGCAGGAAAAGCTGGCCGAGTCTAGTCCCAAGGTACCCCAAATTCCTAACAACGGCGGCAGCAGCAGCGAGAAGCTCAGCGTCCATATCGCTATTAACATCCACATTATGCCGCGATTGGTGTATAAACGAGCGTACATGTCCGACCGTGAGATCAGTACGTATCTGCAAAGAGATGAGCCTTAACCGTGTTCATTATGAGATACCCGCTTTAAGGTAAACTTTCATACCAACTTGTAAAAACGTATCGAGAAACAAAATTTATTTCAAATATATAATCTTTTAGAAATCGTATCGATCTGTATACTCTTTTCAGCAGGGAAAAATGATTATTTTTCTTATGATATGACACAAACTTTTCTCACTTATTGTAGCAGATTTTTTAGGGAATTCACCTATTGATAGTAATGGCCACCATGCTCAGTAAAGATACAGCGACATTTCCATAAAAAAATAAGGGGAATATTTTACATAAGGTCTCGCCTAGAACCCATGCTTCGTTCAAATATCTGCTGGCGGTTAAAGGCAAGTTAATCGCTGAGAAAATCAAATCGGAGATGCTGAGGTTTATAACGAATGCTGTGGTGGCATGCCGCCTTAATCTTGTATATCTTAATAATGCTATTACTGTCACTAAATTTCCTGGAATTCAGATACATGTATATATATATATATATATATGTGTGTGTGCTTATACTGAAATTTCGCACTAGTGACGCAAATAGGAAAATCAAAATATTACCTAGCACTCCAATTATGCTGAATATTATAGCGCAAATGGCAGCAGCGATTGTTACGAACCGTGCATACGGCTTGAAATATCCATCATCCGAGGTAATTTCAAGGATCGTATCGTTCGCCACGATATGCCCCATCGTTTAGCAAGCGTGAGACAAGCGGTTCCTCATTCTTCGAGAGTCTCTCCAAAGTCACTGCGTGGCTCGCGTGCTATTGGAAATGAAAAGAGAAAGATTAAAGAATCACATGAAACAAAAAAGAAAACAGCTAACAGCAACACTTTTCCTTTTTTCTCATACGTGGTGTAAGCGAGAAGAAAGTTATTTCTTTGAAAAATTTATAAAATAACTCTGTTTTTTCAGTGATAATTTAAAAAAGGTATGTATAATTTTGCGACAAATTTTTTTTTAATTATTCGCAATTCATTTATTTTTGCGAAGGAATTGCGACGAACGCGGTCCAATGACCTTTACGTTGTACGCAATTAAGCGATTGATTAGCGTTCTCATTTATTCGCGATCTCTTCTCGTTACTTCTCTTCATTCATTAGTCTCTATCTATCTCGTCGGTTCTCTCTCTCTCTCTCTCTCTCTCTCTTTCGCTCGTTCAATTTTCTCGCAACAGCGATCATGAGAAACGTCGAGGGCCTAGAAACAGAGGAAGAGAGAGAGAGAGAGAGAGAGAGAAGCAGCGCGCGCGAGAAAACGCATCCCTCAAGATGTATTTTCAGAGGCTCTTTATCGGACAAGTTGATTCATTATTTATATCTCTCTCCTCGCTGTTTGCATCCCTATTAAAAAAAAAACACACACACACACACACATCGTTAGTCATGCCGATAAATTTTTGTGACCTTCCCGGAATATTGATCTCTGTCAACCGAACTTCGGACTGAAAGAGCTGACTGACTGAATCGAAGCGTGCCGTGTATTATGGTTATTGTTGGTACCGCGAAAGATACCGATCGGATATTACGATGTTTCGTGTTCTATCGCATTCAACTGGTGTGTTTACCCTTTAAACAATTAACTTCCTTCTTCTTCGATGTAAATATCTTTATTCGTCGATCTAAGACTTTTTCTTCCTTCCTCTCGATAATGAAACATATGCACAGTTACGCGATATTTATATATATTCTCGCATCTCTTCTACGTTAACGTTCGTTCCTTCTCTTTCTCACACAACAAGTTGTCTGAGCGCCGTTGCCGCTGACTTATCTTCTTCAACTTATCCGATGATCGAGAAATCACTTTTCCTCGCGTTAATCACGTTAATCCTGCTTATCTTCTTCCACTCGATGTTTCAATCTTATAATGAGGATCGTAATTAAGTAAATAAGTATACTACACTACGATTCCGTGCGACACTCCCGTACAGCTCCCGTAAGTTATTCCGGCAGACGCTCGGCCGCGGACTGACGAACTCCGCGCTGACGCGTGTACCCTTTACGAATACTCCGAGTCTCCTTATCTAACTCATTCGATTCCACACCGTTCCCCTACTTCTTCCTACTCGTCTTCTCGTACTTCTTCCGTTTGCTTCCGCTCTTTGCGCCTAGTTTTGCGCTCCGACGCCGTTTCCATTCCAACATATGTCCACGTGCCGAGAAGACGGATTTCTTTTCCTCGCACTGATCACGCCTGCGAGATATTTTAATGCGCTGCACCTAAAGTGCGATGCGCGGTTGCTCCTGAAATAGCGGAAAGGGGATACCAAGTTGCAATGATGCGCATACATTCTGTGTGATCACATCTTTGTGTACAATCATTTGACCGAATTGGTGGACATTTGTTACGCTCAGTTTCGATGCTTCTGGTTATTTGTTATGCCTGATCTTTGAGAATTCGACCAACTTCTCCTCCTCATTTTATCTTTTCGTACATTTTACAATAGACGATAGAAAGAAATCCCGTTAGTGTATCTTATATTTAAGAAGAAATAAACATGCAGATAGTCTCGTGTAAGGAAAAGAGAGAGAGAGAGAGAGAGAGAGAGAGAGAGAGAAAGAATTTGTCGTCGAAATATCAAACGGTGCCTTTCGATTTAGAAAGAAAGATTTTTCTCGCGATTATCGCGCCTCTACTCCCCGAGCACTAATTGGTTGGCTACCTCCGTTGGCCAAAGGGTCGAACAAAATATTTTATTCAATAATTCGATAATTATATATAGAATTATATATATATAATTTAAGCTAACACACAATATAATTGAGAACAACCCCAAAGAATGTCTCGTCTTTATTATTAAATTGTCCTCTTGCTTAAATTAAAATTTACAAGCGAAGAAATAGTCATTCTTAAGCAACAATATACCGCGTATCTTGAAGCGTGTGTCGATGCACAATTCCGATTAAAATAACTTAATGTCGTGCAACAATTCCCGTTCCCAACATCTCTCCTTCCCATGGCAAACGTGTTTGTCGATGAGATCGCACGTCTCGTTTGAAACCAAGCCGGCACTAAACAGGCGTATTAAAAGCACACACATAGAAGATACAACGCTGTTGTGTTTACACACACCGAGGTAATGCACACCGAGTGCGCACTTGTTTATTTTCGAATTACCTTCGCGAATAGTCGTTATATGAGGATAGATATAACTGCCGCGCCGCTCAGAAGACGATTATAAGGCGTGAGGTTTACTCACGGGACGGTTCTCGACGATTCCGAACGATCGGCAACCGCGAATGTGACTTACCTCCGTTGGGCAAGCTAGCAGCTGTCAACGGTTACAAAGAACCCTCCGAACAATCGGAAGGAGTGGCCCTCGACAAATAAACTCACCCTACCGCCTTCTTTCATCCCCTCTGTATGACAGTGCTGCAAGCGGTGCTGTGCCGGCTGTCGGGCTCCTCTGCGCTGATTAAAGGTAAGAGCTTTGGAGCCCCGTAGCACACGGGAAGAGGGGGAAGTGTCGCAAAGAAATGCGATACCACGACGAGTGAGATGATAGCGAGGATACTCTTCCGATTTTTGCTCGGCGGAACTGGAAAGACTATCGAAACAACTTGTGAAAATTTATCTCACGTACATGCGTGTAATTTTATTGAAAAAATATTTTTGTCCTCTCTGAAATTTCTAAAATTGACTTGTATGCGTCCGGTGAACGAAACTTGAATAATTTAGAAGCTGTCACGCGCATGTGGTGGATAAGTTTCGTGATTAGCCGCATGTAAAAATAACACGGGGGTAAATGTCGGAATAAAATTTCACTATAGAGTGTTTTAGAATACACTTCGTCGTTTTAAAAACATTTCATCGTTCGCAAATCGTATAAATATGGAATGAGATATCATATATTTACGTTACAACGCTGACTATTGATTATCTAATGTGTATTTTATAGTTTGCTGCAATTTTTTCCTTCCAGCTGCGAGATGATATTTGTCGGTCGAAAAAGGGGATATTTTCGCGTAATAAAGCATTCGTCGAATCGTTGAACGAGTTGAGGATATTTCGTGGAGAATAAAGGTGTTTGTTTTTTTTTTTCACACAAATTGCGCGAATGTAAAATAATTTTTTACATTCAAAGGGCCCGCATAATCATTGTGCACACAGTAGGTAGATCAACGTTGGTTATCGTATCTATCTTAAGAGGAGCGAGGAGCGACGCGCCTTCGGTTGGACTTACGTGTCGCTGGGAACTCAGGTTTAAAAGCTATTACGCGGCGATGGCGGGCTTCATATAAGATTCACCCGCGAGAACCAGGCTCGCAAGGGTATTATTTATTCCACCGCGTGTGCTCAGTCACCTTGATAATATCGCTCCGATTACCAGCCAACGCCGAGAAAATTCAAATGCTGATGAAACAGGCAATCGTCGGCAACATTTACAAGTGCCTTGGCGAATAATGTGTATGTGTTTGCGTATCTTTAAACCCTCGAATATATATTCGTACAACGCGTATCGTAACAGACCGGACAATTACTTCAGCGCCGGAAATACCTCGTCCGCGAATGTCGTCTATCGTTCTCTCGAGAATTTCACATCACTCGCCTTGTTACATCCCTCTCTGACTAAGAAGATTCTTTTAAAAAAAGACAAACTTCTCTGTGTCTTCCGCTCGGCATTGCCGCTTGGTAGAAAGAAATTTAAAAAGAAGATACAGCTGCCTGATATCGTTGCTGTTGATTCGTCATTGCGGTCAGGAACTGCCAGCCGGAATATAAAAAATGATTCCCGCGTGTTATACGACCGTGCAATTACGTTGCTTTTATAGAAAACAAGGAAAAAAGTCTTGTGGAGTGAAAAGAACAAAAAAAAGAACAAATAGCGAGCGCGCGAATTAGGAATGTTCTCACCTAATTGTTGCGGTCTAAATGTTCTTTTCTTTTTTTCCGAAAAACGCTCCTTTCAAATATTCATTTCCTCGGGAAATATCAGAGGATTGAGGTTCGTTATATAATATAACGGACTACCAGGGCGTCTTTCCTCGTTCCATTTTTCTCGCTCCCATGTGGGAGAACCACTGATTCGCGTACTGAATGAACCCATTGTGCGCGGCCTGCTGAACGCCATTTGAATTCAACAGTGCGCTATTCACGAAATATCCGTGCGTGCGTAAGCTCTCTGAAAGGAAAAGGGCGACTTTAAGGAATGGACCGAAATGACTGATAAAACATTCCGCATGGAGCAAGACTAGCAAGAGTTCGCACGAAAGTTCCTCCTTACGGAGGAACGACATCGGGCGCGTACGACATTTGATGAGGGAAAATATAATCGCGCACATGGCTTCGACGTAACCAGAGACTCTACAATAATAAACGATAAAACCTATTTCGGGCCTCTGCGGAGAGACGCGGGCGTTGAGAAAGTATATTTTGATTGAAAAAATATACCGCCGCGCGTTACTTTATCATCGGTCGCTCGACAAGCGTCATTGTTCGATTAAGTTGAATAGCGGCGACGCCGTTGGCACATCCTATTATTTCATGAGAAACACGTAGCAAGTGAGAGGAAATAGAGATATCGCGACGTTTTCCTCCTGCGGTATCGCGCGCGATATCCGCGTAAAAACCTCGTATAGATAAGCGGTTAAGCTTTAAATCGCACACTTTTAATGCGCTGTACTAACTTGGATGCAATACGAGAAATTCGTATTTCAGCGCGATAGAATATGAAGAGTTAACTCACAGGCTCCATCCGTTCCTTCTTTCCATTTAGTAACTTCTCACATTTTTATTTTACTCCTCTAATACTACATATTAACTTGCGTGTGTACATTATTCTCGTAACATAATATTAAATATTATTGAATTCTTTTTGGCTTTATCATAGCATCATTCCCGCTTGTGTCGAGCGGAATTCTCAACGATACAATGTATGAAAAATCGATCGCAACGATAACATAAATAACGAATCTCTCTTTGACTCTTACGTTGTCAAACGATAATTACACGAATATATTGTTAGCCTTTCTCGGCATGTTATTTTGATGTGCGTGATACTCGGCCATTCTTATAGAGACAAGAATTCGAATTTGAAATGAGGAGAATTCCAAAGAAGGAAATAGCGAGAAAAATCGTGGAAGGTTCGCGATCTTATACGCCGCAGGTGACATTATATATTTACAAATACGCTGACTGTAACTATTCACAGACACTACGATAATCGAGAACGTCACTTGAAATTTACTTCGTTCATAGGTGAAATATGCGTGTCATATTTATGCGCGTTATCAGCGTTATTGTCGAATATCCAGTTAATCCGATTATCTATACATTAATATCTTAAACCTGTATTATAGTTATTTTAGAGTTATTTACATGTAATTTGTATCGTCTAGCGTTAATACTTTGCTACGCTGTTTCTCGTGACTTTAAGTACCGCGTGTCATAAAGTGATGCACATTTTAGCGGACAGAACAGTTTATATTCTTATAATAAAGATAAAAAATGTGTGAGAGCGCACTATGATATAAAAATTGCAAAAAGGATGAAAAATGACCTGGAAAAGACTCGCTGGCAGTATCGAACACCAAGAGAGAGATATATAAATCGTCCTTTCTCTCTCTCTCTTTCTTAACAACTACTAATGGGGCCCCACCATTTATGTCACTAATATAATTCTCCTCGCTTTTCGTGATACTTTCTAGAAAAGAAATGTGAAACGACACAATTTATATCAAGGCATTTTACTGTCTGAATATATCCCTTGAATATCTTCCAAGTATGAAAAATAAATCAACATTATTCAACACTTCTCGCCATCACTACCTTCCGTAAACTTGTTCAGTCGTTGATAAAATATTTTTATTTTTCAAAGATATTTTCCAGGTGATAATAATTATCCGCCTCACTCTGTGCTTCATACATGTTTCATTCTTCCGTTCCAAAATTGAAAACCGCAGCTATTGCACAATTACAAGGACCGACCTCACAAAGACGTAATATTTCTCGCATTAACGCGAGATACAACTCTAACTGGAAACGATCATTCGTCCGATCAAAATAAAAATGTGATCTATTCTACACATCGTAAGAATATTTCTGTGTCGAGCATAACGACGAAAGTCGTCGTGTGATGCATAAGGGATGCATTGGAAACGCGCGATCGGAACGGATGACGCTTGTTTTAAGCGGAACATTGTCTGTACAACTGCGAGTTTTTCTCGATCTCCTCCAAGTGTTTCTCCATCTCCATCGTCAGCGCGTCCACGTCTCTCATCAGGTCATTCAGCAGCCTCTCGTTGTCCCTGTACACGCTCTCCATGCCGTCCAAGTCCTTGAACTTGGTCGACGTATCCGCCGTCAGTTCGGAGGCTCGCTGCAAAAGCTTCTTCGCCCGCTGTATATCACCCTTGCTCTTGTTCACCCGCTGGTGCAACGACTCGTCCGCTCTTGCGTACTCCTCCGACAGCTTTCTCGTCTTGTCGTCGATCACTCGCGCCTCCTCGGCAACCTTTTTCGCCTCCACGCTGATCTCCTTCGTCAGCACAAAGTCATTTCTGACCGATTGCAGCTGCAGCTGCTTGAGACGAGTGTCCAAAGCCTCCACGGACTGGGTGGTGTTGTTCGCTTGAATCTGAGCAGCTCTCGTCACATCGGCGATGTCCACCAAGTCCTTTTGCGACTTGAGCACATCCGCCTCCGCCTTGTCGATGGCGGTCTGTGCCTTCTCTTGCGCTTCCTGCGCATCGTTCAACAGCAGAATCACCTTGCTGGCCAAGTCTTGCTTCTCAATAGCGGCTTCTTTCGCGCGATTGGCGCGTTGCTCGAGCTCGCGAGCCAGTTGAAGATCGTCCCTGGTGTCGGCGAGAATTCTCTCCGAATCGGTGAGTGAGCCGACGATACTCTTGATGCGATCGGCCAACCGCGTAATCTCGTCCGGCTCCAGCTGAATGTTCTTCTCGAGCACCTTGCTCGCGAGATCCCTCACCATAGACGGCGTAGGTTGCTCGTCGTTCATATTGTCCCAGATTCGATTGGTTATGTCCACGAGCTCCTTGGAAATGTTTTCGGAACGGTTGCGCGCGTCCCACGCGTAATTGAAGGCGTCTTGAGCGTTGGATCTCGCCGCTGTAGAGTCTTGCTTGATTTGACTCATCTGAAGGGGAAAGTTTTTTTCTTATAAATTAATATTGTACGCATTAAGTTGAAAGATGGTATTTTGAGAAATTTTCCTCGATATTTGTCAGAATGAAACGAAGAAGCGTGCCTGAAGGAAAAAGAGAACGTTTTACGTACGTTGCGCAACAATTGCTCGGCCTCGTCCTTGTGAGTTTTGATCCTGACAACCTGCTGCCTCGCCACGTCTAGAGCTTGATTGGTCTTGGTGATCGCGCCAGGGTCGCAGGACAGCCCGCCGCAGAAGCCGCAGCCCGCGCCACCGCAGACGGTGCTGCAATCCGTTACGTTGTGTCCGCACATGAGCTTGTTCAGTTCGGGTATAATCATACCGAACGTCCTCAGCTTCTCGTTCAGCTTTACCAACGATTCCTTGTTCCTCTCTTGGGCGTCATCGACGGTGACGCGGTTCTTCGCCAGGAGATTCTCAGTATGCTTGCGGAATCGCTCGGCATCGGCCAGAACGTTGCTGGTGTCGTTGGCCATTCTCTCAGCCTGCCTGGACTGCTCGGCCATCTGCTGAGTCACATTCAACGCGCCCTGCACGTTCTCCTCTTGCAGCCTGGTAGCGTTCTCCCTCAGTTCGGCGGCGGCCTCGTGCAAGCTGTTCGTTCGATTCTTCAGTCCTTTCAGCGCGACGTCCCCGAGATTAACTCTTTGACTGACGTTCTCCGAGAGGTTGTTGATGTTTTCCAGCTGCCGCTGCGCCGATTCGGTGATATTCTTCTCCAATTCCGCGGCCAAGACGTTCAAGGCGCCCAGGTCTTGCGCTCGGATGGTGGTGTTAGCGATCAGCGCCTTTACCTCGTTCAGCGACGTTTCCATGTCGTCGAATTCCTGACTGTAAACTCCGGACGTACCAACCTTCTGTATCCTCGAAGCCTCATCGATTACGGTGTTCGTCTTGTTTCTGAGACCACTCAGTATCAGATCCCAATTGTCGAAGCATTCGCCGCAGGGGCTACACTGAGGCGCGTCACCGTGATAGCCGCGGTCGCATTGGTCGCATTTCTCACCGCCGATACCCTTGTGACAAACGCACACTCCGGTATCCCTGTCGCACTGCTGACTGGCGGAGCCGATCACGTCGCACTCGCACGGGTAACACTCCACGTTCGGGTTACCCCAGAAGTTCGTTTGACACTCGTTGCACCGTCTACCGCCGAAGCCCGGCCTACACTCGCAAGTGCCGTCGTAAGGATTGCATCTGCGCAAACAATAACGACCTTTTCATATCTCGAATGATTGGACGGAAAGCACCCTCTATCCAACGAGCAGTATTGTCGAATGAATGAACAGAGAAAGAATTTGAGGTAAGATTTTCATCAACGACGCCAGTCTGATTCATCAAGATTTTCTTCACCGACAGTCAGAGAAACTCTTCCGTCCGCGATGAGAAACCTATGATGTACGCAGTACTGTGATTTTTCGTAAATTTCATCTGTGCAAACCTGTCTGACACGCTTCCAATCGTGTCGCACTCGCAAGGATCGCAGCCCTCTCCGCTAGCTATCCTCCAGTGATTCTCTTCGCAGGAATCGCAAAGCTGTCCGATGACATGCGGTAAGCATGGGCATTGTCCGGTGAGGTTGTCGCACGGCCCCACGGCCTTGTCGGTGCCCAACACATTGCAATTGCAATCTTGACAATCCTGTCGCAGGGCGTTGCCGTGAAAGCCGGCTTTGCAGATTTGGCAATTCGGACCGTCGGTGTTGTACAAGCACTGGAGGCAACGACCGGTGTGCGGATCGCAGTTGCCTGGCCGACGCAAATCTGTGTTGTTGCTGCACTCGCAGGGCTCGCAACTACCACCGGGTACTTCGGGATTGCCGAAATAATTCTCGGCACAGTGTTCGCATCGGGGCCCGGCATAACCCTCGAAACATTCGCAAATCACGTCCTGCGTTATCGAATCTAACGAGCAGCCGTCGGCGTACGAGTGGCCGGACTCGAGAGTGCCTGACAAAATAATAATAATGATGATAACGAAGCGATATTACTTGATTTCACAACTATTATTCTTTCTTATTCATTAACCCGAGAATGTTTTCTTTCTTCTCGTTTACTCGGTCTGGCCAACAGCGAATTATAACTACGTTAAATTAATTAATCTTACCGCTTTAATATCGTGATATTTGAATATGAGTAATGTCAAAACAACATCCTAAATTATCATCGATATCTCTTGAAGCTGTTCACTCGGCTTGCTTCTTCTAGCGTGGTTCCTCGCTAACTACGCGCGCTTTTACTCACCTTCGCGTTGAACGCATATTTGTCACATTCTGTAGATGTAATCCCCCCCCCCCCCCNTAAACCCCCCCCCCCCCCATGATTAAACTCTCTTTCTCTACTCTAATGCAACTCAAACAAGAGAAGAGTATATATACTACGATTGCAACTACAAATGCTAGGAACATGCGGCTTTCATCACACGCCATTGTCTTACCTGGACACGGACACGCCCTGCAGGGAATATCGACGCCGATTCGTGGATCGCCGTAAAAGGTATCGATACAACGGTCGCAATTGTGTCCGGTAGTGTAGTCTCTGCAATTGATGCAAGCGCCAGTCTTGGAGTCGCAACTGTCCGCATGTCCGTTGCACTCGCAACGTTGACAGTGCGGAAAGTTCCAAAAACCAGGTTCGCACTGGCCGCAGGTTCTGCCGTAAGTGTTACGACGACACTTGCAGCGGCCGGTCTCGACGTCGCAAAAGTTGTCGAGAGCACCGACCCCGTCGCAGTCGCAAGGGATGCAACCTTCGGGACCGAATCCGTATGTGCCCGGTGCGCAACGATCGCAACGTCTGCCAACCACGTTTGGCTTGCAGGGACACGTTCCACCGTAATTTTCACAGAGAAGACTGCGAGATCCCGTCGGATTACACTCGCAAGCTGAAATTCAATGTTGTGCACGAGTGAAATTGATTAAAAAAAAAAAATTACAAATAATCCGTTAAAGAGAAAAAAGTATACCACTTTGTGCGCGCGCAGAGCTGTGATTTATATCAGAGTTACTTACAATGAGCACCCTCGAAAACATAGTAGCCGATACTATTTTGATACTTTCGGCAAATCTCGGGTATATTGTTCCACATGACATTGACGTCGTTAAAAAAGTCGTTACAGTGGTAATGCTCGTATTCCTGGCGACGCAATTCACCCACGCCCGGTGTTTTGAAGAAGGGTATCACGTCTATCCTCGGTTTCAAAACAACCTACGATAACATGATAAAATGAGGAATTCTCACGTGACTCAGGTTTCCAAACGAAAAACATTCATCATTTTACTTATATATAATTATTAGCAATTATGAGATCATTGAATTCGTCGTTATTCGTATAGGTTGATAGTACACATTACCGAGTCGACCAGGATGGAAGCCGAAGGCGTGTCCGGTAGGCCGTTAAACTTGCGAAACTGCAGCACGAGATTGTATCTTTTTCCCGTTTCCAAGCATATAGAGGGTTGCGCCACGGCGCTTCTCGATCGTATCGGCAATTGGGCCCATAAGCGATCGTACTCGGGTGTCCAGTCGGCGCACGGACCGTTCGGATCCGGTGGACTGTCTCTCTCGAGGATGATTTGCACATCGTTCCAAACACCGTGATGCACCGGCTCGTATCGAACGATCACATCGTACCACATGGATCTGCGTATGTCGTCAATGGTGAAGTTCAATATCGAGTCCTCGAGGGCCTTCATGAAACCCGTGCCAGTCCACGTGCTGTTCTTGCCGTCGCGATAAGGCTCTCTGATTACCACTTGACAGTTCTGAAAGTAATTCATTTCTTTGTCGCCCAGTGAGTATTGTTTGTGTGTATTATTTGGAATAATTCGCACAAATTTCTTCTCGTTTTGTCCGAATTTTTGTCTTACGAACACAAATCTGCCCATCTCCTTGAAAGAGAGGATCCTTCCCCCCCCCCCTCTCTTTCTCTCCCTCTCTGTCGATTTCATATTCCGATGGCAGGAAACGAAACGTGCGCATATATCGCGGAAAAAACACGGTATTCTCTGCCTTGTTTCTACGACAGTTGTCTCTCTGCACTGCGTTAATTGGCTTTACTACTCACATCGCTAGCTCTGGATAACTCCCCTTCGTAGATGAGGAAATCGAGCGAGCCGGTGTAGTAACTCTGCTCCGGTTGATTGCACGTTCTCCCGCTGACGTGAGGTCTACATCTGCACTGACCGGTGACGACATCGCAGGAATCCTCGTAAGAGCCGCCGGGATCGCAGTCGCAGGGTTTGCATCCGTCGCGGTCCTCGGAGAGCCCCCAATAATTCGGCAGGCACTGGTTGCAATCGCGCGCGGTGACGTAACGTTTGCACGTGCATTCGCCGGTCACCATATCGCAGCCCTGATTGTCAACGGTGCCCAGAATGTTGCAGGTGCAGGCTACGCATAATTAAGGAAAGGGCAATGAGTTCGTCAAGCTCATCGTTCGATGATTAACTGCCATTACCTTGACATCCTTCGGGATTATCGGGATCAAAGTTCCAAAAGCCGTTCTTGCAACGGTCGCAAGGACGTCCCTCGACATTCGCTTTGCAATGGCAACGTCCGGACTCGTCGCCACTGAGAACGTCGGTTCTCGAGTCGCAAATCCCATCGTCCACGGATCCGCCCAGATTACAGTTGCACGCTGCACGGAGCAAAAGAATGTACTCTTTCTCGATTAATCTCTCATAATCTTTCGCAGGAAATCGGCGCAATATATATGACACATTAAAGCTTATCGCGAAAGCCTGAGAAAGGGAGGCTCAAGTGTGATCACTCACGTTGACAAGCTTCCGGATCGGAGATATCCTTCAAAATAACGTGATAAAAGAATGGCTTGCACTGTTCGCAATTCTGCCCTCGCGTATTGTGCTGGCAATCGTCGCAGACTCCGCCGGACACTCTTCCCGATCTGTCGTAGACCGCCTCGTCAAAGTGGCAAGACGTGGTGTGATTGTTGCAATTGCAACGTCTGCAGGCGTTCGTTTGCTTGCCAACTGCCGGCTTCCACGGCAGATCGTTGTAAAAGTCCTCGCATTTCTCGCAATTGAGGCCCTTGGTGTTGTGAGTACACTCGCATCTGCCGTGCACCATGTCCACCTCGTCGATGACTCCGGGCAACGGTAAACACCTGGACGCGTGTCCGTAGCAGGAACAGGAGCCACGTATCACCATGTCCTCGATGGCGTAATAATACTTTTCGCGAATTTCGGCACGATCGTCGAGCAAATCGTCACCCAGAGTGTGAAGTCTCGTCATGTTGATTCTAAGATTGGTTATCTTTAAAAGATTCTGCACTTCTTTCGAATACGGATTGACGATGTCTAAATTTCGCGGCAGCACTCTGAAACGTGAAAACGAGCTTGCTTCATTTCGGACTTTGCGTGTCTCATAGATCACACAGAGACATGCACATTTCTTATTCTATGTTTTTTACGGCTCGAATCAATTTTTCTTGTGCGCGCGGCCGATAATTATGCTTGCGCTCAATGAGATCCGCGTCAATGCGATAATGTACACGGTGTCTCGAGCGATTTATATGTCTGCGCGTTATATTACATATAATCCTTCCACCAAAAGTGTGGAAAATCTACCGAAGGGAATAACTGAATTTGAAATAGAGACACGGAGAGATGTAACGTGAGTCAAGATACTAAACAAACGCACGCGAGGAAATTTGTTGAAAAACCGCCTACCTGAAAATTACGTCGCCGCCATTGGAAGGAGCCACAGCCGAGTATCTCGTCTCGCAGATAACGTCCGTTAACCTTTGAGGCTGATGGGTAGGGATCCCGGGGAAATAGTGTTCACAGTTGTGAGCGAAGTACCGGTATACCTGCCAGGTCTCCCCGAAATCGTACGATCGTTCGATCAGCATGGCGGCTGGTCGGAAGGTTTGGAAGCGAATGATGATATGCGTGAAGTGAAATTCCGCTTCAAGATCGAAGCGTATCGTAACATTTTCCACCCCGTTCTCAGCTTGCCACCACGACTTGCTATTTAACACGTTTATTGTAGAATTTTCTCTTGTGAGAGATAAAGTGGCGGAATCTCACCTGCCGACGATGTTCTCGATGTTATGCTGCCGCTTGGGAAACGACGAGTCGCAGAAGAAACATTTCTTTCTCTCTTTCAGATGAGAAACGATGCAGAACCTCTCGGGTCCCTTCAGACCGCACGTCGACGAAGCGTTCAGTTTGTTCTTTCGACCGATCAGCAAATTTCCAGTCGCTGGGTAACACGAGCTCTGCTCACAGGGGTGTGGTATTTTCGCGTGCGATCCTGTGAAAGAACTCTTATATGTTACACTTTCTCGTCGCATGAATTTTATTTCAGTCACATGTAATTATTTCCTTCTCCTAGAACAGCGGGGTCACCGTGATAAATCGTATGTGCCGAGGAGAATATTGCTTCTGTTGGGGTTGGTTCGCGTCGATTAGTACATACGACGTTAGTGCGCGCGCGTATTTACATTGGGATTAAAATGAATGAAGATAAAAACTAAGGGAGAATTAGCTACAGAGGGAACCAGTTTTGAAATAAATCTTTATTCGTGTTAAAAATATTATTCTTCTTAAGTTGCATTGTGTGAGCAACATTACGACATGTGTGTCGAATTAACTACAATACCCCGAAGGAATATATGGCGTATTTACGAACGCTACCTCTTGATTTTGGAGCGACTGGACGCCGATTACGATGTTCTGTCATCACCTCTGCGGGTGACATATCCCCTCTCTGCACCGATCCTGAACAATACCCCCGCTTTTATTTATAGTTGCATGTCTTCCCTCTCTTTACTCGCGTCGAGTAAGAGTTTTCGTAGTTTTATAAAAATATGCTGATATGGTTCTCTCTTCTAAGTTGTACGGTGAAACTTATTCCGCGAAGAGAAGAAAAAATCTCATTTCACTGTCAGAAACTGGACCAGAGATCAGACTCGGAGAGTCGTTAACGCGACGAAGAACGACTCTCGGCTGCTTTCAAATTCAAGATAACACTAAAAACAATCGACTGAGTCGTAAAACATTCAGCAGGAATCTTTCCATTCCAACGCTTGAATATTCGACCGGTCGGCCCAAGATAGCAGCAAAAATCCATTACGTTGGAACTGAGTTTCACTTCCGTATGAATATTCTTTCGCGAAAATAATGTATAAAAGTTTCGAAGGAGAACAGAGTCTCTTACCTCTGGGTGGTGGTCTGTATTCTCTCAGTCCATATTGAGAATTTACGAATCCTATAAAGAATCAATAAAAGAACGTTAAGAAAGATTTCGAAGAATCAATTCAGAGAGAACATTTTCTTGACAAAATTTCGCTTAAGAAGAAAAGTAAGAAAGGGAAGAAGGAATTGGGTGACGCAAATAATGTTCGTGCGCAAAAAACTGTAATTATTCTAAGTGCAAAGTGATCTTTCCAGAAATGTCTCAAATGACGCTGAAGTACGCTGAAACAGTTATCAAGAGGCGTTATACTACCGGTGGAGGCTATCGCAAAGAACAGCCGGATGTTTATTAGACAAGGCAGTCCTGAAAAATATTCTGTTAACTGTGCAACAACTAGTTATTCGAAAAATATCGATCGTTATGAAAATACAAAAATAAATAAAACAGACTGAGATGATGAAAAATTGTAGATAAAAACCAGTAAGTCTCCGGTGGGATACAACTTTGTCGTATTATAACGGCACTGCGATCTATAATGATAAATTAACATTTGCGCGCGATTTACGTCTGTTGAATAGTCTCTTCTCAGAATCGATCGATAAATATACACGAGGATCTATATACGTTTGTAAGATGATTCGCATTTAGAAGCCGAAATAAACTTGCTGCTTTCAAAAGGAAGGCAGGTCGCGGGGTCACATCATTATCTAATCGGCGGCGGATAAAGAGTTTGTTCGTTAAAAGAGAACGATATATGTGGAATTTGGGCCGCACTTTATCCACCCTAAAAGAAATAATTTTGTTATGTCATCCTTTTGCAATATCGATTATTAATCCAGCGTTGAAAAGCGCTAGTATTTAAATAGAAAAAGAAACGAGTTGTAAAACGTACAAAGGTACATTTTTTTTTAAACTCTTTACTCTTGAAAAACAGGATGTTTAGACATAGACGAGAATTGTATATTTTGACAAATCACTTTGCATTAATAAATTAAAGTATAATATTAAAAATGCATATCAATTACGTACCTGTTAAAATATTAAGTATAACAATTAAAGCTGCAAGGGCCACATGTCTATGATGAACACGGTGCATTGTTGTTCTGCTTTTCTTCTGTCTATGTAGATTTTTTCGCGACGGTGCTGAGCCTCATCGACTATGTGGTTCAAATTTCTACGAGAAAAAAATTAAATATCGCGGAAATAATACGAAATTATTACGAACAAAATATCTCTTTACTTTTTTTTAACTTGAAAACATGTGTTTGTGATCAGTTACAAAGACCCCCTGATAAAGAAATATATTGCCTAAAATTGTAAATACTTATGAAAAAACACAATATGAGGGAGAGAAAGAGGCTTATCAGCATGTTACTTATTTCAAGAAGAGCATTTTCCAATAACATCAGATCAAATAATAGAAGCAGGTATCTAACAATTTTTAACAATTATTTTTATTCCAAAAATAAAAAGGATTGCGCGTTTTATACTCAGAGAGAAAGAGAGAGAGAGGGAGTAACGGTGTCGAAATAATTTTCCCCGTGTCATATTCAAAATATGAAAAGTGAGAAAAATGTGAAATTTCAGAATTGAATTGAAAGAATAACAACAAACATCGCAAAAGTCATTGCCGCGCACTTGTAAAACAAGAGTGATTCTTCTCGCTGCAGTCGATGTGCCGTATCTTTTTTATCTCACTCTCTCTCTCTCTCTCTCTCTCTACCTGCGCTCTGTAACTGCGTCAATGCACTCGCTGCAAATAGTCTTCCCTACCGCACGCAAGTCGACGAAAAGTCTCTTCTTGAAACGGCGTCGTCGCTTCCAAGTTACGAGTGGCACGCTGCGAGTTCTCGACACGGCCGGAACTCGCCGAAACCTGTGGACAGCTCACCTCGTTGTCGTCGTCTACCTCAACGTCATTCGTTGATCTTCTATCACTGAACCCACGTTATCCTCGCGGTAACGCAACTCGGCCCTTTCTTGACAGGTGCACGCGGCAGCAACACTGCTGGAAAATTGTACACGAGCACGGAAAATGAAAAACACGGCGGACGCGCCTTGTGACGCGCGTCTCTCTCAGGCTGAGTCTCGGCTTGCCGAGTCGCGACTCCGCTCGAGGTGCCCGTCAGTGCCGTACAAACGGTCACGAAGCTTCGCGGGAACGAACGGGAGAGGGAACAACAGATGGAAAAGCGACGAGTGGGACTGAATGCCGGGCCGGCAGAGAAGAAATTTATATTCACAAATCCTCGAAGAGATCCGAAATAGCTCGATATTTAAGCGTCATTTTCTCTCCTCTTCATCGACCAAACGAGAAGCCTGATTTTTTGCAAGATGAAAGAACACGTAGTTGAGATAGTTTGCTAAATAGATCGCACTTTTCCAAGCTACGTGCGCGACTGAGTGCGATTTTCCAGAAATTCATTTACGGGAAACTCGAGACAAGTCGTCAAATCTTAGTACGCGTGCAAATACCTGCCTCTTTAACGATTCCGAGGAATCGGAGAAAGAGCAAATTATTGAATACGCAATTATTGAAGAAAGTAGGAAAAGTTTCGAAATTCCCGAAGGTTTTCTCATCTCAACTGTAGTAATAATCCTGTTCTAATATTGATGTATACCTTGTAAACGTTGCTTTTCGGTGATAATCCTTTGGATGATTACTAACGATACGATAAATTCATCGCATAAAGAGAATATTTTTCGCGTGTAAATAGGTCTTCTATCATAGGTCAACGTTCTGTCGCCTGATAGTGTCACTTTTTATGCATGCTGTACGCAATAACGCGTCGCGGGAAACATTTATCGCACAGAATGAGAACTTCAAATCCAGTAACGTCTCCAATTTGTGTCAACTCTTGCGAATTATGTTTCTCGCACACCCGTTATACCGCCGATGATTATACTGCCGCACATGTGCGGCACACATGCACGCTGGTCCTTCAAAGCCTATATATTGTGTTGTAAAGCTTATGAATCTCCGTAATTTTAAACGTCATTTTTAAAACAGCAATGTGCTTACGCTCCAATTAATTAATGAAGCGTACTGCTTGAACTCGAATATGGTCCAACGTGAGGACTTGAATCAATGAATGGTTCTTGTTAGCATCTTGCTGACCGGTAACAAGAAGAAAAATAAAATCTTCAATTAAACAACCTCGATTTTACGAGACCGTTTGAATTCATACATTTATTCCAGTTGTGTCAATTCCGGATATCATCCCTTATCGATCACATATAAATCAATGAGGAAACATCTTGAGATGAAGAATTTTCAAACCTTGTGATATCCTTCATTCTGCCGACATCTTTAGAAGTTTCTTCAGTTATAAACGGAAGAACAAATCAACTCTCGTGCATTCTTTTAGGTTTGTTTTGCAAAAAATATTGTTTAATATGAAGAAATGGGGGGGGGGTGGGAAGAGAGGAAAGGAGATTGAAAAATTTCGCCAAATTCACAATACAAATGCCTGTAACATTTTGTTCGAATAATGATTTAATCGGAGCATACGACACAATATTGACGATATTTAAGCATGTGTTCCGCGCTACGTTCCGATTTCACAAATCTATCCGATGACACGCGTATCTCGGCGCGCGACGAAAGAGAACGGGAAGCGGCGAACTGCCCTGGAAAGGCGAGACGAGGAAGAGAAGGCGATGGCATTCTGCTATCGTAGCTGGGGTACATTGTACAGATAAGGCAGCCCACGCTACGCTTCCTTCCTCCACGATGATCCCACTTTCCGTTTCTCCACGCGAATGTACTGATTCGTTGTGTCGGCCTATCCGTGACAGCGGACAATCGCACAACGCCGGATATTATCGCGCTTCTCGTCCTGTCTGCCTTTAGAATTAATTCACCCCAATTAGCACAAAGAATTCGTCGTACTGACTCGTGACGTTCGATATAGAATCACGGCGAAAATTTCGGATTTAGGCGGAGTTCAACATTCAAAGTGACATTGGTCAACTCGCGCAAAATATGAAGATAATGCCTCTACGTCTCTTGAGAAAACATATCTCTTACATTGTATTTCTTTGTATATCTTGTATTTTTGTAGTATATATATATATATATATATTTTTTATGAAATTTATACATGCCTTAACATGAATCAAATTTCGTAAAAGAAGAGGATCGTTGCAAAATCATATTGTGTCCTGTACTATCAGTTTACTACATAATCCTATTTTTATCTCAGTCATATGAGATTGACACATATGTGTGTGTGTATATATATATAAAATGACGAATGGAAAAGAAACAGAAAAACGTTTTGCCGAGTACTATGCGGTTGATACGATCCTGCGCGATTCACTCTGGTGGGGTTGAATGTGTAGGCGGGGAATAAAGGTACGAACCAGAACAGATTTCCTTTTTACTGACAATGACTTCGTTCTGTAGTCTTACTTAGCACCAATAGATGGCAATATACAAAGATATAATGAATTTTCCAATTAATTATATCTTACATCAAATTATACAGCGATATGAATAAAAATAAACTTACCACAGATTATTTATTTCATTAAAATTGAAAAAAAATCTTTCATTGGTATTATCCGCGTTATCATTCGATTAAAACTATACTACAACTATTCTTGTCGGGAATCTTTGCTTTTTTTTTTTTTTCAAACTGTTGGGAAAACGAGAAATTTTCATGTAAGAGAGACTCATGATATCAAAGGAATAAAATTGAATTGGAACCTATATCGACGAAAAATTACTTGCTTTTTATTATGCACATTATTAACGTTATACAGATGTATAATATAGATACGTTAGTGAAACATTCAATGTTACTTATTGCGATAACATTTCGATGACGCAAAGATTTAGTAACGCGCATTCCTTTATAATATTTAAAAATCAAAATCCAAGATTTGGTTTATATGTTTTCATTAGACGCGTATTACCAGATTGACAACATTACAAACTGTGCGTCTGAGAATTTTCTATTAGGCCTTCGCGTCGAGATACAAGTTTTATACGATGAACAAAGCATGGTGCGAAGCTGAAGTAAACATGACGACATTTTCTATATTCTTAATACGCAACCTTAGCGTACGTCGTTGATCCTGAGCTACTCGGGCGATTGTACACGTTTATCATACAAATAAGAACATTATTTAACGAAAACAACATTTACAATAACTTGTGTGTATACACGTACATAGAATGTCTGACGCGTATACATTCGTTCGTGTGTGTGTGAGTAGGTACACGGAAAAAGATTTGTGTAACAGAATAGGACAAAGTAGGCTCGATGACGATATCTCTGTTGTTGCGACTGGAAACATTCTCATCTGCTTTAAATCTTAGATTACGCGTCTAATACTTATGTACGTACAAGGATGCCACACTGGCTGCAAATAGCGTCTTCGTTTGTTAAAACACACGACTAAGAGATGGCTAAATATAAATGCACGATAATGAAATGGAAAAGAAGGGAAAATCATTTTAAATCATTTATAAAGAACGTAGTAACGCGCGGAAATGTTCCGTGCGTTGTTACATCCGCGCCGCGCATAGCGAATATCTTACTTTCAAGCGGCCCGCAATAAATTTGTTTTCAAATTAACAATCAAAGCACATCGCGTGATTTTATAATCATTTTAGTATACCGTTTTGCAAAATTGTTTGTAAATTCCTCATATTGTGTTAAAGTGCTCAAAGATGAAAAGATAAAAAGTCGGATGAGAAAGAGTTTACACATGTATTGTAACAATACGATGATAATATAATAAAGCCTTTACAATATGTCTCGTAGGGAATAAATTCGAAAGAGTAAAAATCTCAGAGAGAGAGAGTGTGCGTGTGTGTGTGTGTGTGTGTGTGTGTGTGTGAGTGTGTGCGTGCGCATATGTGAAAGAGAGACATTTTAGAAGCCTTTATATGTTACACTAGATTTTACGCCTATTATTCGCACTAGTTGTATTTTCCTTCGATTCTCCTCCAGTATTCCATAACGTTTTTTCATTGCGAATCTCCGCTAATTTCATCGGGATTCGTTTTCGGGATTAAACCGTTTATTGCGTTAGATAATAAAGAAATTTTTCCAAAAGAATCGTATTGCTCTTTGATATATGCTTCACATATATCTACGTACCGCCGCTGGTTTTATCATCGACACGTATCTTCGTTGTCGTCCTTCCTCTTGTTCGTTTCTTTCGGAGTACACCGACAGCCATACAATCATTCTTTCGCGAGTTACCTCGTCACTGTCGTTTAAATGTATTCGGCGAACATTATCCAGTAAGTGACGTTCAACACGGCGAACAGAAAGGGGAAGAAAACGCGCGAGACACGGTCAATGTTGAGGGCGCGTATCCGCGCCCTTTGCGCCGGGGTGGGTCCGGATGATGGGGCGGCCGGTGATTTCTGCGATCGGCAGGATAACAACATTGCGCATTCCTGCGTGACAACCATCACAACATGAACCATCACCATGCAGACCATCCGTCTCCCATGCCTCGCAGAGCGGGACACAATTTCGGATGACAATAGCCGCAAAACGCAGTTACGAAAATGTTAAAATTATTATGATCCTCGAAAGAAAGAGCTTCTCGCATTGCACGGATTTGAGTGAATGCGGCAAGTGTATGCGCGTTACGTAATGACGACAAACATTGCCGAAAATTTAGCAAGAAGAATTCTCTTAGCAAGAAAGGAATGTTAGTAACAGCATTTGTCACACACGCACGATTTTAGTGCGAGTACCAACAAATCTTTTTAGTTGCGAATCCTGCGGAAAAGTAACTGCGAAATTGAAACCTGATTACCTTTCCTCTATTCGAGGCATAGGAGTGGTCCAAAATAGGCTAGCCTGAGATCGATGGTGTAACAATTATAACAAACTGACAATTTTTATCGAATATTTTCTCCCTCCCTCCCTCCCTCCCTCTCTCTCTCTCTCTCTTTCTATCACTCTCCTTGTAATTTTCTCTGCAGGAAGCCGCGGTTCTCATTGGATCAGCCTCAAAGTTCAGTTGGATAATTGAGTAAAATTTTGCTTGAAAATGTGCATTCGCAATGGGAACAAATGCTTCATCACCTTTCGAGTAATCACCTATGTTTTCTCGCAGCATTGCGATGATACCCCCTTATCGTACATGGATGTGGTCGGTTTTTCAATTTTTTTTTTTTTTCAATCGGTCCAATCGAAAAATTGATCTCGGCGACATAATCAAGCAGAGCCTGCGGAGAGAGCTGGAGAAATCCTTCGACCTTAGGCTGCCTTAGGTGGTGATGGGAGCTGTTTTTCATCCAGGTGTTACCTTGGTGGCGATATCGAAGATCTTGTCGAGCTTAGCCGAATCCGCGGTGCTCGTCGTCGTCGGGGGTGGCGGCGGGGGCACGGGTTTCGCATCCGAGTCACCGAGGACAATGTTCACGAGACAATACTCCATCAGCGCCATAAACACGAACATTGTGCAAACCGACATGAAGGCATCAACGGCCTTCAAATACGAAACAGGCGGTAACGAGGCTTGGCTCTTGGCGTGCTGCGTGGACAGGGTGAGTAACGAGGTGACCCCTAAGGTAACTCTGGCAGGCGCGGCCTCGGGTTTTATCCAGAACGACATCCACTGCGCGCAATATCACACCGTTATATTCGGTGACAAGCATATGTTTCAAAACGCGTTCAAATCTTCGCGCTACTCACCGACATGATGACGATCAAGCACGTTGGAACATAGGTGTGGAACATGTAATAACCGAGACGTCGCTTCAGCACGAATATGACCTCGAGACAGGTGAAGTTACCTGATGATTGTTAAACGATATTGCGGGATCTAAAAAGTCTCTCAAATGATATGAACGCATGGGTGCTTCTTGGAGTCGTAAAACGTCCTCAAGAGACTTTCTTAATACGTAAAATAACCGTATCATAGAAGAACCGTCCCGACGTACAGTCATTCACTTACCCGTGGAGTAGACTTGCGTGCAGTCGGCTGTATAATTCTTAACGAGTTGCAACTGGGGCAACTCGATGTTCTCGTCTACAACGAGAGGAACATCGGGATCCCACTGGAAAATCATTTCGTCCGTCGTGTGCGACACTGTTGACCGTTTTGTTTGCACGTGAGATACGAACGCTCAATAAGAGTACAATTTACCAATTATAATTGTGACTTACGACTTTCCATTTGCAGTTTACATTCCTGAGTATCGTGGGGGTAAATAAGAAAATTCATGGCGCAAGAGAGTTTTAAGGTCAGTCTAAAATCATGAATATTTTCTCAAACGTCGGTCACCTACGGTGAGAAGCTTTCTCATGTAAACTCACTTCACCATGTAGAGAATGGTTTTGTCCTTGTATAGCCACAGATAATGATTCGGTATCGTCATAGTTTGAAAAGTCACCGATTTCGCGTTTTTAAAGAAGGAATCCGGCCGCCACATGTTCTTCAACCAGTCGACCTCCAGTAATCTTCAATTTCATCGAGCGGAATGCAAATCGAAGAGTTAATCGACAAAGCTAACAATGCGTGAGCACGTGTTTCTAGCAAGCTTATACCTATACTCGGATGTCATGTTTTCCGGCAATCGAAGCCTATTGTCCTTCCATGTTTGGGCAAAGAAAATGTCAGCAGCGTATGTCTGCAAAAGTAACTCGTCGGGCATTATTGTTCACTCAGTGCGACTCAATGAAACAAAAGTAATAAGCAATTTCTCACTTTCTATTAACATTTGCCAAAATTATGCCAAGTTTTACCATTGAATTTTCGTCGATGGAATCGAGTCCCATAACGGTAACGTGAAAATACACTACGGTTGCCTGGCCGTCTTTCTTGGGAGGTCGCATTTTGTCATAAAACTTTGGATCCTCCGGCAGAAGATCGAAAAATTCTAAGCTTCTTCTGTAATTTTAATGGACGATTCCAAAAATTGAACCGTTTTCACGTGACACGTCATTGCGCGATATATATCAATTAACTAATTATTTATAGACGACGACGCTCCATAGTACCGTTCAAACTTTTAGCGTGGCCAATCTTAACTCTACTTATTACGCAGCCTCCGTTCCTTACAAATGCAATTTATCGAACGATATCTTCCAAGCAATTATTTGATTTGCGCGCAATATTTCTCGGAAAATCTGATTGTTCAACATAGCAACATGAACGTTGTGTACTCACTGAGCATTCGCCGCACGGCCGAAAAACAGAAGGAGCAAGACGGACGAAAGTGTCGCGGAAAACATGCCTATCTCCTCCGTGGACATGGTTGGTTACTTTTAACGCATCTTCGTGTCGCGACACAACGAAGGGAATGCGAGAAAATGAGTTTGCTCTTCATGAAACAAGGAAAGGTCTTGTCCGAACGGCCCAAGACTGAAACTGCGCCTAATCGGTACCCCCGAATTTACGAGAACGGACAGACGACGACTGAATTCTTGGAAACGACTTTGTCAAATCTGCAGAATCCTCATCGTCGCATATAGACACGAACCGTGAAAGTGGTGCAGGTGGAGGTGGCGGCGGCAGCGGTGGTGGTGGTGGCAGCGGCGGCGATGGTCGCAGCGGTGGTGGTGGACCGACGGCAGTACCTTACCGCCTAACTCCACCTCCACTTAACAGAGGGAACAAGTGCCAGGGAAAGAAGGGGTAACTCCCGCTCATGACGTATACGAAGACAGGCCTGGGATAGAAATCTGGAGTATCGCGCTGGATCGACGAGAGGATGTGGAAAGAGGTGGTGATCACCCCAGGGATACTCGTGTCATTGGTTTACGTCGCTCAAATTTACCCCAATGCGGCAACATCGTCGTCGTCGACAGGGAGCGTTTATATTTTTCTTTTTAATCGCGAGTAGATTCGTTATAAATTATCGCTTCCTCGATCCGTTGAAATTCCTTCAAATTTCAAGTCAATCCCATGATCTTCTCTTGTTTTGCAATGTGACCCTTCACACACACACACACACACACACACACACACACATGGGCTTTATGTGGATTGCGATAAAGCTACATTGGATTTTTTGGACGTTTGGTTTGTCACAATGACATATATGTTGTTGCATTTCGAAGAAAAATGTCATCAATGGCGCTCTTCCAGTTTTTCCGCAGTTTCTTCATCTCGTTCGACTCTCTTCCCGAAGGATTGGAGGAGGCGCTAACTAGTAGTATGCTATTTGAAGACACCAGTACGTCGCTCGATATATCGATCTTCGAAAATTGTGCCACGAATAGGAAGGTACGTCTAGCTCGTACAGTGTCGAGTGGCCACTTATCGAGAAAGTATACACACGTGTCGATGTGTAGGTGCAATTCACCCCGGCTGCGTACGTGCACGGAAGAGAGAATGACATATCTGCGAGAGAGAAAATTCGAAGGTAATAGCAGATTTGATATATTTGCTCCTTCCTCGCAATTGAGAAATCTCATGTGTTTGCCTCAACGTTACTTTGCTGCGTAGCAAATCGCAAACAATCTCATTAGCGGCGTCACTTTTAGCGAACGTAATCGCACTCTATCCCCTGCCCTTCACGAGCTCACGATCCGCATACTCTTACTTTGTCCTTAATTAAATTTTGTCTCACAAGTTTCATCTTTACTCGAATTTCTTGATTGGTACAGCATTCGAAGGAATACATCACCGAGGCGGGATTCATCAATCGTCGACTTTCCAAATATCTTCCCTTTTGATACTCATTGCTAATTAATCAAGTACCAATATGTGATAATATCTTTCCATAGACAATCATCCTTGATAAGGAAACGCGAGGAGAGGTACGTTTTTCCGCACAATCAGGTCACGGGGCCTGGGAATACTAGATTGTGCGAGACGTGTGCTCCTTCGACAATTCGTTTCCTGGCGTTTCCTTATCTCCGTCGATTGCATCCTCTGTATCGTCTCGCCTTAAAAGGCGAACGATCAATTCAAGTTGCCCTTGTGTTTCTTCCGTGTAACAAACAGGCCAAAGTTATGTCGGAGGAGACGATTTCTCGCAAGTATCGGAACTAATTCCCATTAGATTCTCCACGATCGCGCGAAGGATCAACTATCACGTCGTCGCATTTAGACCAACTATCCGGTGAACACCAACTAACCAATGTTATAATTTCTCACTGTTGCGTAACACGCGCGTTATATTTACACGGTTGAATTATAATTGATTGATGTGTTACTGGTGTTCACTGGGTATCGATGAGAGACGTGCGCGCGGCGAAAAGCGATAAAATCGATTACAAGTGCTACGAGTGCTGGCGAAAGCTCTCGGATATCGCTCGTTCAAGGGAACGATTACGTCAAAGGTTTTATGACATCATTTGAAGTATCATCGGCGCGGTTCGAAACCGAGCACAATCCTCTGAAGAAGAAAGGAACAATGGAGAAAATCGGGCCTGCTGACTGAAAGTAACAACATATTGCGCGCCGCACTAAATCTTGCGCGGAAAGCAGCGATCATCGTCCGTCCTCTCGAATCAATCGCATCTACCTTCTCATTCCCTTGTCAGATTAGCAACGAGGCTCAACTAGATGTCGAGAGAACGTGTGTTTCACGGGTCGCTTCCTTTTTTTCGCAAACGTCAGCCGAGAAAGGGAAGGAGAGCGGTGAAGGATAGAAGAAGAAGAGGAGAGTTCGCCGCGGGGAAAAAGAGGGAAGAGGGATGGCAAATTTTGCGAGGTAGTTGGAGACGACGATGCACGATAAGCACGCTCTATCCCCTTTCTCCGACCTGAGGCTGTCTGCTCTGTGCCTTGCACGCTCGACTCGGCCACAAGTGCCCACCCACACCACCGTATTCTGCCTATTATTTTCGACCGTCGATTTTCGATTGTCGCGCAACTGCCGACGTAGGGACTCTTCTTACGGCTGCTTACGCGTGTATTTCGGCATTACACATCGCGAACGAAAGGAAAAACGGCGGCTATCGATGAACGACATCACGCACACGACCGGTCGTCCCTACGCGTCGTTACAAATGGCTATGAACGAAAGTTTCTCCAATGATTTTCATTGCGATTGAGAGACGTCGGTTCCTTCCGCAAGTACGATTTGTGGAACGTAAGTGAATATAATTCAACAATGTCTGCCTTTCGATTTCGGGTGCATTATAATATTAGTATGTATATACTCTGATGTAACGAGTAATATACCAGTATAATCGGTATGTTCCCTTTCTTTCGTCACATGCTTCGCGAGTATTTGGAGAAATTATGATTGAAATGCGTGAAAGATGTGTTTGTGAAAATTGAAAAAGATTTATTACAGATACTCTTTGTAATACAGAAAACGATTGGACGCAGCCATTCATATTGCTATTTCATCTTGAGAAATGTCACAGTTGCACTCCCCCGATATAAATTTGTGATACTCGTGTTTTTTTTTTTTTTTTTTAGAGAGAAAAATAAAACGTTCCGTGATGCGCAATAGGCACAATACACGTAATACTTTTTTTCCTTTTTTGTCGGTGTGAATTCAAGATCGTTAGATCCGGAATTGATTTTCCGTGGAAAAACATAAAAACTGTGCTGTTACCGTTTAAACTAAATATTTTTACCAATTATATTCAAAATGTCTATATAGCAATATATGCAGGGTGAACCACGCAACGTGATCAGTTTATTTTATTAGTTAGTGGACCGCTTGAAGATCTTTTTGTCTAATACGGTTCAAGGTGAGATATCTAATGATACCATATGACGATAAGTAATAGAGAGTAACAGAATATCTAAAGCGTTAGCACGGCTGCGTAAATTGTTTTCTCTGCAATTACGTCGATAATACAGAATGTTTCGAAACTGTTCTTGTATACTCGAAATGTTAACAGCGCAATGCGCGAACGTATGCTGTTATTGTGGCGCATCGTGCCTAATAAAGCTATACGAACATCATCATCCAGCATTTTGCATGTCAAAATGTCACAGCATGTAGTGTGCGCACCGTGATAATACCATGCGAATATCATCTGTTTTAACAATATAAAATAGTACTTGTACGAGTACAGAGTGCACTGACGTGCCGGCACGCTTGGTTATCGAGGTGAGTGTGAAATTACTGTGCCATAACGAACTTACCATATCATCTTGTGGTACCGCCACCTAGCGTGAAATTAAGGAATCACGAAACAGTTTACAATAACTGAAATTCCATGGAGTAGTAACAACCATTTCGATTTTTCCCCTTTTTCCACACAAATGCGAATGATAAAAATAAATGCATTCTCTGCTCCGCAATACAACGACGTTCTGGACTTTTCCATCGAGTGAGAGCTATTGTATGTGTAATATCTATGTGTCTCGCTGTTACAGCGAGTTATGCATCGCAGAATGATAACGTATATCGAGAGGTGATAGAATATAATAGAATCGAGGAATCGTTTCCAAACAACTTAATCAATGATTCGATTTAACCTCTTCGTACAATCGCAACCTCAAAAAATTCAAAATTATTCAAGCTCGGTCACGTAGATATTCCCGATAATGATTGCATCTGGTGTAAAAGAGAGTATAATAATATCACGGTATAAGAAAAATCTCCTGTGAGATGATAACGCGAGCAGATCAAATAATTTCCAAAAATGTATCGAAAATTTGCTGAATTAATTTAGTAATAGTAATTAGTAATTTAGTAATAATAGTAATAATAGTAATAGTAATTTAGTAATAGTAATATGGTAAATGTTACTTCTGGATCGATTCAAATTGGGGACTTCAAGAATCGTTAAAATATTGCTGAAAATCGCATACAAAAAATGTCTGAAATCTTATAAAAATGCATATATTTGTTTTTGCAAAAATTGCTTAAAATAACTTAAAAAGTAGACCTCCCAAAGTGATATTCCATTCTTGGACCAAGGAAAATTGAACACATTAATAATCGTTAAAATATCGCTAAAAATCTTTTTATTTATATCTAAAACATATTTATTTAATATATCGCTGAGAATTACATAAAAAAATATTTGAATTTTCATAAAAATCAACCTCCCAAAATGGCATTTTATTTCTGAAGCAGGGGGACATTTAAAAATCATATAAAATCCAGTAAAAATTCATCGTTTTCAAGCATACTCTTTTTCAGTCTACAAATTATAGACCACCGCCTAAAAATGGGAAGAATGAAAAACCATGTAGAAATCTCGCTCTCAAAGATAAATTGAATGCGAATATAAGAAAGATCGCAATATTACGACGAACTCTTTACGCACGCAAGTATATATAGGAAACTCAACTGGCTGATATTATCCGAATAACAGCGACCTTGCGATTTCGTAAAGGTAATAAAGGATGATAAAAAATAAGTTTGAGAATAACACTTACTTTTTATTTAAACATCAATACAAACGCTATGAAATATTTATTAAATTACGGTGGATGCGGAGATATAGAGTCGAATACAAAGGAGTATCGCGTGAAAATTTCTCGCTCACGAGTATAAATCTAGTTAACTGAATGTATTACGCGAACAATGATCCCGCGATCGCGAAGGAAACATTGCTCTCGAAGATAAAAGATACGTATAATCCAAAGAATACGCAAGGGGAGCTTCCGAAACACTTGGTTATCAGCCAACGACGAGAGCGATGTATTACAAAGCTCGGTGTAACAGCCTCAATACGTAGTGATTACAATTCTCGATCGCATTCAAAAGAATGTGTTATTGAACATCGTTGCGATCGAACGACTCAAGGAAACATCAAGAAAACTCTGTAAGGCAGTACCGTATGAACGACAATAAAGTATGAATGCGTGTGTGATCGAGTCCACTACTTCTCGGGCTTGGTTCCCTCCTCCTGGCCCCGCGTCGTCAACTCCTCCCTGATTTCGTTCTCGACGGTCTTCCCGGTGCTGGACGTGGTCGCTTCGGTCGCTTCGCCATCGCCCGTGCGAAGTGCCGGCTGGCCAGTCTGCTGAATCTTGATCACCTTCGGCTTCTCAGGTTCCTTCTTCAGCGGCGCCGTGATAATCAGTATACCATCTGAGGATATGGTCGATGATACCTGGTCGAGATTCGCTCGATCCGGCAGCAGGTACTTCCTCAGAAACTGACGCGAAATGCTCCCGTGCTCGTCTGGCTTCTCCTCGTGCTTGGCTTCGACAACAATGCAACGACCAACCACCTTGACGGTAATTTCCTCTGGCTTGAACTGCCGTACGTCAATAATGACCTTAAAGTTGTCATTGTCGGAGGCAATGCCCATCATGGCGGCGCCGTCCTTGCGACGCGTCACATCCATCCAGGGCCGGTAGTAAAAGTCCAAAACCGTTTGATCTCGCAAGCTCGGATAATAACGGTCGAAAGGACGCGAGAGGATAGACTCGCCAGGGTTGAAGCCTGCGAAGGCGAGATTCTGATCCATCATACGATGATGGGGACGATCAGTCCACCAGGCCGACAACAGCAACGGTAGTAGATACATGGTTCTCTCTCTCTCTCTCTCTCTCTCTGTCTTCTCGCTTAGGAAAGTAATCGACTTTCTTGCCTTGCTAATACACAGGCGGATAAAAAGGTACTCTCGTTACACTCGCTCGGGGCTTAGTTTTTACAACTGCTGCGGGGGTCGTCGCGGCCGCTATTTATGTCGAACCGATTTCGGCTTGGTGGGGAGTCTGATTACGGTACGTTATGTGATGACTTCGAGAACTTACTGCGGATGGAAGTTGCAGCTGAATTCTCTCTCTCTCTCTCTCTCTCTGCGCAACCCTCTCCCGGTCTCTAATCAACGTTCAATGCTGGACGGAGATATGCTTGACGCTGTCCTATTCTTATGTTTTACATCGTTAGCTATCGGTTCAAACTTCAGCGCAGTAACGTGTAGCAACGTGTTTCGATTCTTCCCTCGGAAACTTCGAAATCTTCCGTGAAGCTCTCTTTCGATCGAGTTGCTACGTTATATGTTCGCACAATGTCGTACTTGCTAATTTTCAATCGCACAGTCTGCGTAAAAAATACATGTTGAAAATTTTCCGGAAAAGGATCCAAAATTAAACGGAACAGTCGTATTTCTGAAAATGCATATAAAATGGTAGAGCCACGTCAACACCTTCGACAGAATGATACCTATATTACGTAACCCGCTGCTGTTTGTTAGCAAAACAAGTTACAGCTGACGTGGAGCTGATACGATGACACGAAGCTCTAATCGTTTTATAATATTATGCCGTATATCCCTAAATAGATATCAGATGATGTGCATTTGATCGAAAAGTCCTGTCGGTTTATAAACAATGGCAATATTGCTCATTCCGCAAATTTTAATCCGCGAATTAGCAGACGGACTTTGACAATATTTACGTCGTTATGTTAATTCCCTTTCACACGATATATTGAGATATTCCCTTGTGAAAAAAAAACTCAATATAAATATTGAAGTTTGGTAAGAAAAAGAATTTTATTTTAATCCTCCCAGGTTAATATTTCAGAAGGAAACGAAAAATGCTTAAGAGAAAGGTTGTATGGTTTAGAGGAGGACATCGGAGGATGATCTTGCTCTTCTTATCGAAGATGACGTTGTTCAAAGGTCATTTCAAGGTCAACTTCGTTTTTTAAAATAAAATCATTGTTTTTTTTTTTTAGCATAAATCGATTCCTCTGTTCATTTTATTTATAAAAGTACTAGGACGATGTCATCTAAATACTTTCCGGGTTATTTTACTTTTTATTTTGAATTCTATTTTTTTCAGTACGAGATATGAAATATCTCATAAAATATTCACTTTTTCATAACATCACCTTAACACTGTTTTTACATAATAATATGAGATAAACCGATTACTGATACAAATCATTGCACATTGGTGCATCGGTGCGTTTGCAAAATACAAAAATTTTTTTCTAAGGTTTCTCTGATTATAGCGATCGATTCCACTTGCCACTATACATACAAAAGTGTTATTAAGGTGATGATATCGAATGAGGAATATTAAAAAAAAAAATTAATATTGACCTTGAACAACGTCACCTCCGATAAGACCGAGATCATCATCCGATGTCTTCCTCTAAATCGTACAACCTTTGTATTATTAAATATTTTCCGCCGAAGGATAATTTCCTTCGGAGATATTAACCCAGAGACGATTAAAATGAAATATCCCGTATAATTTTACGAAAAGAATAAAAAATAGCCGATCACGCTTGAAAATTGCTGTCAATACTTCTGACAAGAAAATATATGGGCGATATTCTTATCCGCGGTCTGCGCAATTGTATGCGAAAAATATTTTTTCCGCGAAGCGTATGTATCATACAAATATTGTCTCACGTAAGTGTTTCAGCTGTTGTTCCTTCAGGTGCCGTAATTAATGATGATTCATATATTCAGCGTAAATATATGTATATTCACATGTGTTATATATCATTAAACTTTCGACGTTCAAGAATGACATACTAGGATGAATCACGTTTTACTTTTGTTGCTTTTATTAGAAATTATTTTATCGCACTGTCACGATTCAATTAATATGTGTCATTTGATTTTACGCTTTATTCCGCAACTTAAAAATCACTACCTGTTGTCGAGTAATAACTTCCCGAATCTTCCGGAAAATTTCGATAAATTTTCTCGACGTCTGTATGCGCTTGCGTGCAATAGTACAATCGTCGCGAATATAAACACTCTAGCAACGCGATCACGATCAGTAGAGAAACGACTGTCGTTGAGACTGGCCGCGTGATCCGTTTCACACTTGAAAGTTTGTGCAAAATTGAATCGACGAAATGAGCAGATTCAGGGTGTCGCTGTTTCCGAAATTATTTTCTTACTGGTGGGAAACTCTGGAACGGCCGCATCATCGCTTCCTGGACCAGCGGATTACGATGAAGCTGCATCCCGATCACTTCTTCGCACCATTGGTATTTGACGGTTTCGACAACAAGTTCGAGAGACAGATGGAGAGATTCTCTCGACCGTGGAGCGAGTTTCTGCGCGAATGGTCCGTCGTGAAGAACAATTTCCAGGTGTCTCTGGACGTGCAAGAGTTCAAACCTGATGAAATCAATGTCAAATTGAAGAACAATTTCATCATTGTCGAAGGTGAGAGGGAATCTTGTTCGAAAAGACAAAAAATCGAATTGTTTAATGAAAATATTTATCATACAAAGAGTGTGTCGAATTGGCTTCTAACATCCAAGACAAATTGCACCATTAGTTGCAACAGCGCGCAAATTATTTTGGAAAAATTCAATAAATTGTACTTTTTTAATATTAAGGGTAAAAAAAAAGTATATAGGTGTTTAACAAAGTTTTTGTCATAATATGACGGTTTTCCTGATTACGCTCTCGAGTACGATGACGAAACCGGCTGACGCAACTATTTGGTTTATTTACTTCTTCAGCCGCGCATCTCGGTACATGCATTTTAATCGAAGGAGTTTGGACGAGCAAATCTCCTTTATAAATACATTGTCTGACTACTTTGCACATTATTTTGCAATCTCTTTAACAATCGTTAACTGTCATACGTCAAAGTATTGATCGTCTCGCTACATTCATCCACTATAGCACGTGATGTGACAGAAATATATTTATTACGTAGCATTATTATATGAAATATTCGATATCGTTGGAATATTACCAAGATATCACAGTGATATTAAAATGCTCGCCAAAACGAATCACAAGATGAACCACGCAACGTGATCAGCTTAGTTTATTCTGGTGATATTGCAAGCCGGAAAAATGCTTATGTTCTTAATTTAAGCAGTGTCGATAACCGCGCGAACGTGTGTGCTCCACTTCATACCTAATATTCGTGGTATATTACGTGGAAAAATTTCGCAGGAAAGCATGAAGGAAAGGACGAGCATGGAACAATTTCCAGACATTTCGTGAGGAAATACATGGTTCCGGAGCAGTGCGATCCAGAAAAGGTAACGAGTACCCTTTCTTCGGACGGCGTCCTAACAATCAACGTGCCGAGAAGATCGGAAGCTGATAAGGGAGAAAGGGTCATTGACATCGAACATACCGGGAAGTCAGAAGATGAAGCAGAAACAAAACAAGCTGCACGGGGATAATCAACAAATAATCTTAGAATATTGTTAGAGCGAGAGTAGTTGTTTATGCATAATATGCATAATTAGGTCGACATATTATCACGTATATTTTACATCATGTATCATGTGAAAAATCACATTTTTCATTGGTCAAATTTATAATGGATTCAAACTAGTGCGATCAAAATATAAAAATCATGTAAGTCTATATTTAAGTCATTCGATATATATTTCATAAACTTGTGTGTTATATATAACGCGAGAAACTAATCTCTTGATTTCAATTTATAGAGCCGATATATATAGTAAACATTATTATTTATAGGTTAGCAGATCGTAGATAAAGTGTATAATAATGGTCACACGAAATGAAGAGTATGTAATTAGTGTAGATAAAAAGATAGAATATAAAAATTATAAATTTAATAAAGCAAACGGTGGTTTCCAACCCTCCATGTGATTCACTGTTTTTCGCTAACGCCATATGATTCGTCGGTCACTTCGATGAACAAAACCACTTATCTCGCTGTGTATAAGTAAAAAAAATATTTTGATATTCCAGATTTCTATATAAGTGTTTAAGAGGGTAGTCTGCAGAATGCTTATTTGGGGGGGGGGGGATTAAAGCAAGTGTACGAGTCTTGCACACATATTTATTCAAGAATAAAAATATTTCTGCGATTTGGCAAAAGATGCATTAGTAATCGCATTTTTGATGGTTAAAGAGCCCACGAGAAATAAAATACACGTCACTGATTGATCATACGATTCTCACAGTCGTTCTACTCATCAGAAACAGCAGAAAATTCTTAATACTAATGAGTGGCTGTAATCCGAACTAAGATAAAAGAAAAATATTAGACATTGTTAAAATGGCAGTGATTTGAAAAGTAGGCATCGATTTTACAACAAAATTTGACAGCTATAAATAAATAGTAAGGATACCGTACGGCAACACACAAAGAAAAACGTGAGCGCGGCTGGTACACTATTCTTCTGGCTTTTGCGGGCCGTTTGCGACATATAGGGAGAATTGATAAAAAAGCAGCAGCCAATCAGAATTCACGCTGACAGTTTCTGCTTTATCTAGCTTACTGCCAGCGCGAATTCTGATTGGCTGCTGCTTTTCTCAAGGTATAAACTCTCCCTGGGCCCAAATAGCGCTAACAGCGTCTCCCCGAATGCATAAACGTGACCGCTCGAACGCACCCTAAATCTCGAGAAAGAGAGAAAAACCAGTGCAAGGCGGTAGAAATAGCGAGAGAGAACAGATCACACTCCTTGAACTAGTGCAGCCAGTCCAGGAACGGGAGACGAATCCTTCTTATGTAAATAGAAAGAATCTCTGTTATGTTCAGCTACGCCGTAAAAGAAATATTTTCACAAGACGATAATATCTAACAGACATTATCTTTACAGATAATATCTAACGTATTCTCTCTTATTTTATCAAGATGAGGCAGTTTAATTTTTTAATCTCACATTTCAATACAAGATTTATTAGCATTAGATGACTTGCAGAGGTTATCAAAATCATAGATTGTGATTTACTGATTTACACGCAGAGTAGCTTAAAAATTGAATGCTTAAAATAAGAATCTAAATAATTCTCCTTTATAATTTATTTAATATAAAGCAGCCGTTTCTTATATTGTGAGATATAACAAATGTCAGGTCGTTTGGTTATTATCACGCCAAGATGGAACATCCAAGCATTTCTTCTGACAAAACAACAATTTGACTTACAGATTGCAGATCATGTTGGACGAAACATGAAGCTCTTCAAGCTAATAGTACATCAGAAAAATTTTAGCGGAGAGGATTTGATAATTAATCCTAAAGATTATCCCGGCATAAAAACTGGCGATGTTGTTGAAATCTACCATCCGGAGGATGAATTTAGTCGCCTGCTGTTGCAAGTCACCTCCTTCAAGGAGGATCTTCAAGGACGCGAAACTATCAGTGTGGAAAATAATGTAGCGACAATGTTCCAATTGAGAACGTTTGCAGATGTATATATGAACATAGTAAATCCAGAAGACGTAGCTCTGGATTCTATAGAGCTAACTTTCAAGGACCAATACATGGGACGTAGTGAGATGTGGCGTCTGAAGAACAGCTTGGTATTTATTGCACATTAATGTTTACCATTGACTTATCCATATAGCTGTACAATTCTCCCGCAGGTAAATACTTGCGTTTATATCAATAAGAAGATAGAGTTTTGCGGCGGTAGTATACGTTGCCAAGTGTATGAGATGTGGTCACAGGGTGACCGTGTTGCTTGCGGCGTTATAACCGATGACACCAAGGTTTGTGCAAAGATACCGCAGTTACCGATTCAATATCGATTCAAAAACAAATATAATATTTAGGTGGTATTTCGATCTTCCACGAGCATGGTGTATCTTTTCATCCAAATGAGCTCTGAAATGTGGGACTTTGACATACACGGGGACCTGTACTTTGAGAAAGCAGTCAACGGATTCTTGGCCGATTTATTTCAAAAGTGGAAGAAGAACGGCAGCAATCACGAAGTGACGATCGTATTCTTCTCGAGAACATTCTACAATGCTACCAGCCTGGAGGAATTCCCGAATCATATGAGAGAGTGTTTGCAGCATGATTACAGAGGGAGATTTTACGAAGATTTTTACAGAGTTGCGGTACAGAACGAGAGATTTGAGGATTGGAGTAACGTTCTGGTGCAGTTACGCAAATTATTCACCGATTATCAAAAGATAGTTTTGGAGTATCACCAAAAAACAGATGTTACTATGCCGAAAGCGATCAATTCCACTGCCGCGCAGGGCAACTTTTTGGAAGTGTTAAACATGTCCCTGAACGGTAAGCACCGAGTGCATGAGAGTATCGTAAACTATTTCCAGCTGATCTTATTTTTAGTGTTCGAGAAGCATTACTTGGATCGCAGTTTCGACAGGACTGGCCAGTTGTCGGTGGTGATCACACCTGGTGTCGGAGTGTTTGAAGTTGACAGGGAGCTGACAAATGTGACGAAGCAAAGAATCATCGACAACGGTGTGGGCAGCGATTTGGTCTGCGTCGGAGAGCAACCCCTTCACGCGGTCCCCCTGTTAAAGGTACACGTCTCGCGGTTTTCTTTCTTTTGCAGAAAAAAAATAAAAAAAATAACGCACAGGAATTGTAGTTTCATAATAAGGACTCTTCCGTGAACGCGCCGGACGACTATAGCATGCCTCACTGGATAAATCTTAGTTTTTATTCGACAAATAAGAAAATCCCCTATTCTACCTTTATACCGCGAATAAAACTGCCGCAAAGAGTGGCGAGGCATTCGACGGATAATGGAAAACTACATTGCAAAAGCAAGCTACTGCAGGAAGATCCGCGAGAGTGTCTGCATAATACCTTATTCGACTATGACGCTTATGACGCGCAAGTATTTCAATTGCCAACAGTTCATACTTCAAGGTGAATAAAACTTTGTCCGCTCTTTCTTTGCCTGTCTGAGATATCGTAATATCCGTCTTGAAAAGTAGACGCTTATAATGAAAATTTCGCGTACGTACGTTGAGTAGATAATTTCTTTTCAGTGTGCAAAGGATAAGTACAAGAACGAAGAAGACGAGTGTGGCGTGCCTCGAAACTCACAACAACGGCCATTTGTTGAAACTGTTGAAACGTAAAATGTCGGATCCCGATATACATCATCCACCGCCTGAGACACATTCACCGCCAGTTGTCGCGTTACGTAGCGCAGCGATTACGATACCGCATAAAACAGACGACGATAATAATGAATCTAACGGCGATGGGACCGGTAAGCGGTAATCTTACAGATATTAATTTATTAAAAATAACTGCGATAAAATTGTACGCTCAAAGGTACGTCCAGAACACCGGTCAAGAGTGATTTAACAGATTCGGAGATATCTCCGCCGTTTAGGCCTGTCGTCGGTAGTGCTGGTAGCCCAACAAACTCAATTTCTCAACCAACAAATATACTTAGGCCTAGTAGAGCACTGATCAATCCTTTCGACCCATCGCACGTTACCATAAAACTTACCAGCAATAGACGGAGGTGGACTCATATCTTTCCAAAGGGTAATTATCGACTTCCATTTCTTTATTTAATCTATCACAACTTACATGTAATAATGTCGTATGTGTGACAAATTGATTATTGTAGGACCTACAGGCGTATTAATACAACAGCATCACTATCAAGCCGTTCCAACGCAGACATGTTCGGAGACGCAAAACGAGGCTACCTCGTCTACTGTAAGTGGGTCTCCGATGGAAGTAGGAACGAATCAAATTTCAAGATCGGCATCTCAAACAGGATTTCAAGGTCGTTAGTAGTCGCTAATATCATGAAATTAAGGCTGACGCTTATAGCGCTGTGAGTTCCTATCTTTCTTTCGTATATAATAAAGATGCATACAGCGCTATAAGCACGAATCGGACCGCAGCCTAAGTCATTGCGTTAAAATATATAAGATAAAGACAACGTATGCTAAGATAATGAAGCTTATGTTTCTCTATAGACACGAAAGGCAAGCCACTGCGATCGAATTCCTCGATAACTAATGGAGATAAAGCTGGAAATGCTTCTTCAGCTATAGCGAATAAGAGTTTGACTCTCTTATGGGGTGCCACTGGCGAACAAGAATGGACACCTGCTCTAACAACAGGTTTGCTCGACTGCTTCTGACAATGATTTTAATTTTTATGTACTTTTAATTTTGCAGAAAATATCAGAGAGAGAGAGAGAGATTCTTAGAATTGTTATATATATATATATATATAATGATTTCACAATATATATATATGTATATATACATATAATTTTTTTTGTTTCAAACCAAATATGTGTAACAAAGTTATCGATAAACTTACAAGTTAAAAGAGGGAAAACTCTTAAATAATCTGATATTTGAAGATCCTTTTATTTAACTGAATAACAAAATACTTGCATTACATAACAATTGTATTCAATGAGAGATGAATGTTGTATCCAAAAATTATATAATGCTGCTTGTGCGTATATTGTGCTTTAATCGATTTAATTAATTTTTATATAATTTTGATAATACAAATGTACTAGAGTATAACAAGCAGGAGTGGTGCCCCATGGTTTTGGCTTCAAGTTATAGTGTGGCTTTGGATAATTCAAATTAATTGCCTCTTTTGTCGTGTTTCGTATAAAAGTAACATTTACGAACATGTAAAACCGTTGATTTTTTTTTTAAATCAGCGTTTAAATCAGCGATAATAATAACACAATTAGAATGAAACGTTTGGATACATACGTTTAATATTGAACACCAAGAGGATCAGATGTTATATAACGAAAGACTAAAAATACTTAAAAATCATACTCTAAATATACAAAACATCATAATGTACAAAATATTGTTGTTTTATCATAAAATTCTACGTACACACGGGGAATACCTCCAATGATGCTTGTCTTTTGCAACTTCCCTTTTACAGAGGTTCTATTCTTTTGTCATATTGATTTCACGTTTGTTTCACGAATAAGAGATTTTTTTTCTTTTTTTTTTTTTTTCCTTTATATCAGCTCAGCTTAACGCAATCTCATTTCTCAAAAAATCCTATCTGTGTATCATAGGATAATTACATCCGGGGCAACACATCCTTCATATGTCTACGAGAGGTTTACAAAACATATTTTCATTCTTAAATACATCAGTATTTATTTCTACGAGACCATTGACCATCAGTACAAATAATGTTGTTACGTTTATTTCCATGCTATGGTACGTCTTATTGGGATGCAACGCTGGACGCATTGATACATGTGTGATGTACAACTATGATGTCACTTGCGCTGTTTTACAGCAATCATAGGTTAGCGCCACACACTATTAGGGATTGACCCGGTTATGGTATACATTTTGTACGCACTAGGGACGTTAGTTTTAAGTTGAAACTGTCTCGGTAATTCTTCATCGTTCTTCTTCTAATTGTTTCTCTACACTCTATATTCTGTGTATATATGTATAGATTTGTGTGCTGAGAGTCTTGAAAACTACTACTTTATATTTTCCATAAAGTTGACGTAGTGTAAAACGTGCATTCTCCTGCTGTTATTTTTGAATAGTGTTCTTCTTTTCTAGATTTGCTTTATATCAGTTAAAAAGTTCGGTCTGACCAAAATGACGTATTTACGTATATATGCAATACAGACAACACAATACTGTTCCTCTGCGACAACATCGATGAAGGATCATTGACATTACGACAGAGATTATTCGAATGATTTGTTTCTATCGAATGCGACGAAATCAAGTTTGAGAAATCGATTCGAACTTTTTGACTGATCAAACTGGATATTAAAGCTTGGTGTTTTCGGTATAGAAGGCTGTTGCTTTTTTTCCCCACGAGCTTCTTTCATCTATTTCACATTACTCGCCATTTATTCCTTGCAACTTTGTGCAAATGTTGCTTCTTTTTAAAGTGATATTTATGATCTACGATAGCTTACGCAAACGTCTCTTTCCGCATCTCTTTCACAATATTATTTTCCATGTTCATATATTTTCACCGGGGCAAATTGTGAGCTATATTATTTTAACCTCGGTTTTTCGCGTATTATAATATATCTGTATAATACATGGCCCTTTGTAGAACAAGCTCGACATTGTATTCTCTCTTTTTCGTAGATATCTGCAAGATAAGTGTACTTTATTGCATCTGTAGCAGAAGAAAATAACTTTATGCAGAATATTTCAGAATCATAAGGTTCGGGACTAATAAAACTCACAAGGAAAACAAAAAGTCTCTCGATAGGTCCGACCGACCAATCGCTTCAGAGAATATCGTCGTCGAAAACTTGTCTGTGTTTGTCGGGACTTTCTTCTTCCGCTTCTATGAGTTCTATATATATTGTTTTTCTTTTTTTTTTTTCCTTTATAACTCCCTGACACACTTCGCATACATATTTGTTAATAAGTCTATTTCGTCGTATAACCCAATAACGCAAAATTGAAATCACTATTCACAGACTATTTGTTATAAGCACACTAATAATTGTAAAATAGAGAGCGAAAGAGAGAAAGAGAGAAAGCATGTTTATAGATTATTAATCTTTATCATATTTAAACTGTACACGTGGTAGTAACGTGCACATGGTAGTAACGTGCAAACAAGCGTGATTGCGAAGGAGAGTGCAGTATAATTCAGCTCTCTTTTTCTAAAACGATTAAATTCACTTTTATATGTACATATGTACAGGCGCGCGTGTATAATGATAAAGATTAAATCAAATATGTAGAATGTTCGAAAAGATATTAAACTTTATATGTGTGTAAATTCAAATTTCTCTGTTTTTACAACTCCAAATTTACGAAGAATGTACTGCTCGAGTGCACCCCCCCTTCCCCCTACCCCCCCTGGAACATTCTATATATATTCGAGATGTACTATTGGTAGTTTTCGCCGTGAGGCGAAATTGAATTGTTTATATTGGTTAAAGGGCATTAAATCGACAGTACGGTAGATACTCGATAATTTGATACGTTTTTTTCCGTCTCGCGTAGGATTGGTGGAAATTGATTTATTTTTGAAATGAATACAATGGATAAATGATTAATAGTACTAAAGAATGTTGTGTATCTCGACAACTTTCTGCAACTTTCATTCACTAGCGAGTATTCCGAATATTATCGAGTGTCTACTCTTTGCGACCATGATGAAGAAAGAGATATTGAGTAAAGGACTCGTAAAAGGAGAGATCGAAGTGAAAGGAATATTTTTTGGTCGGTACCAGGAAAGAGATTACGTGACTCTCTGTGAACACATGTCCAACGATTTATCTGTTTCTTCTTCTCGCACCAATACGGTTGGAATCATTTGATGTGATGACTAATCTTTCGAAATTTTATTCGAACAGGGGTCGACTGGAAGTCGCTAACGATTCCCGCGTGTTTACCAATCACTACAGATTACTTTCCGGACAAGCGAAGTTTGCAAAATGACTACGTCGTGTCGGATTACAATCTTCTGCCGGACGACGTTAATGCCGATTTCGCCCAACAACGAGCGATATACAAGAAACCGCTCACAACCACGGAAGTGTTCAAGGAACTGGTCTCACAACGCTTGGCTCAAGTAAGACATATTTACTCACTTTTTCCATTGAGTCTCATGCGGACAATGACGAATGTGTCGTTAAGGGTTTCCAGCTGATCATTTTATCGCCGATTAACAAGAATCAAAGCAACGGGGCTGGCAGTAATGCCGCGCCTGCAATCAGCACGGTAATGCGCGGCAGGCAGACCGAGTCCGAGCCCAAGGAAGAATATTTACTTAGCATTGGCAGAATCTTTCACAAGATATCTCTGTTTGATAATTCCATCACAGTCACGAGATATCGTCCACGGTAAATATATTGTTATTAATGCACCGATCTAATTGGATGACGCGTCTTCGCGTCAATTTTTTTTTTCTCTTGTGTACGCACCGTAAACATTGCTGCAGACCTTCACGATTTCATTACGTAATACGATAGTCAAACTTTAATTAAGGGAGAGTTACCGCGCCTTTATACAATAATAATAAGAGGTATCTCTCAAAGTGTATATTTTACTGCATTTTGGAAACGCGTTGTTCCAATTACAATGCAACGAGTAAAAGAAACGTTATGGAGTTGCTACGTTTTCAGGCACCCTTATCCGCCCTTCAATATACACTATCGATATCGATTCCACGCTCCACACCACGATACGTACGAAGTGTCGTGGGTGTCCTTCACTACAGAAAAACTCGAAAATTACAACTGGAATTACTTGGACCACTATATATGCACACGAGGCCATACCGATTTCTCTTTAGTGGAGGTGAGTGAACGATCTAGCGCCCCTTTGCGAGAAAAAGTCTCACGATCTCTTCATTTCTTTCAAGGCTCTCAAGTACTGGCGATTTCGAGTATTTCTATTACCACTGCACAATTCCGCGACTCGCAAAATCTTGGAAGGTTCATCAAGGTGCGACATATACACTCCACCTAGTAATACCGAGCAAGCGTTACTGATGGATGGCTTTCTACGTTTCATCGAAGGATGGCTGAACAAAATACGACGGCCGAATCCTAATAAAAATTGGGTAATTTTCTCACTATTCCAATTTCCACAGTAGGTGTTTACACAAATGAAATTGATGGATATCACAAATTATTAATTGTATTCCGACAAGGATCTTAAGTGGGACTGTGTATAGCAGTTGTTTAACAAATCATAAAACATGTTCCAAAGAGCAGCTGTGTGATGGTAGTAATATCGCTAATAAGGAATATCTACAAAGGATTCTTTGTCATCTTTTCATTGGGAGAAATGCTCAAATGCTTGGTTCGATTCGAGCTAAGTTTTACATTAGGTCTTCATTAAATACTATGAGTTGAAAATGTGCTACTCTAACACAAATTTTTTTTGGAACATTCCATTATATATATATAGAGATAGATAGATATCTTAATTGCAGTTCTTTTATTTTATTTCTGCAACGCGTAATACTCAAAATCGCTTGATAGTTTTCGTTGTAATTTTACGCCATCTCCGAGGAGTTATTCTACATTTTATAATGATTGATATATTAAACAGACAAGAAATACTTGGACGTACGAACGAGATGCTTAGTTTCATACAAAACACACACACACGCGTACACACCAAGAAAGAATACACAAGAGACTCTTTTTTTATATATTTATAAGATAATATATGGAAGTATATAGTATATCTTTTGGAATATCTCCTCTATATTATACTTGAATGTGTTGCATGCTGTGATATTTGATTGATTTGCGCAGAATTAATTTGGATGCTTTCGTTAATTATCTATATCTTATTAACTTTCGAATTAAGCAGCCTCTCTGTCTCAGCGTATCTATCATAGCACACACACACACGCGCGCACGCACGCGCACAAACACACACACACACACACACACACAATATATATATATATAATCCTATCAGGGTAACAAATAACGATCTGACGATCTAACGTTTTTTTGTTTTTTTGTCAAGATATAGATAAAACGTGTGTAGATAAAACATCGCGACTTACTGTACAACTCACTGCTGTACAAAGACATGTATAAAGATATGAAATTAGAGTACTAATTGAAAAAAAAAAAGAGTAATGCACGGCTTTTTATAAAGCTTCTTTTGATACTTTGCATTAACGTCAGTTGTAACACACACACACACACACACACACACACACACACACACACACACACACACACACACACACACACACACACACACACACACACACACACACACGTATATATGTGGAGAGGGTATATATATACATAATTTATTTGATAATTTATTATATATGCCTACGCGATATTTGGACGACGTGCGATCGTTTCGAAACACACATGGAGGTATTTAAACACGGACAGACGTATCAGCAGCAGCTTGAAGTTACGAGATCGCGATAGGTCTACGAGCATAAAAATCCTTTGTTATTATACACGCGATAAGTAGAAGAGACTCATAGCTGGAATGTTTGTACAGGGAGGGGTATTGAGCATGATATGTTTCAGAGCCCCACAGCTCTAGGTGGTGTTCCCCCAAGAGATCCTGCCTCTCATTTGACCAGACGCAGGCACAGCACGAGCCTGATATTCCTCACTAACCAGGTACATCCTCCCCTCCTCTAGCCTCGATACACTAAGTCCAGCTGTTCATGAGACTCTCGTGCTTTCGAGTCTCTGACTAGTCAGATACGAGCAGGGCGCTGAGAAATTTCTTGAAAAAAAAAAAAAAATGTTTCTTCGATTCTACAGACTATTGTACACATTTTTTTCGAGTGACCGCGAGACGGAATGAAATTGCAACGGGGTGATTTCGCAGAAAAAGGTTCGGTCATTTCGGAGAACATCCGAGAAAGAAAAACTTGGTTAATTGTCGCACTTTTGATGAAAACTGTTTTTCACTTTACGTGAGAACGATCCTCTACCGGTGCAATTTTACACCATCTTACGAACGCTGCTTGATGTATCCGAGTTTCGATCGCTTCTTTGATACGTGTTACTTGGAATGGTCAGGCAGCTTGCCGTACATCACGATTATTGTGATCCTTGCTTGATATTTGCGTTGAATGTGCATCCATGATTTTAGCGAGCTTATCCGTTATGCGTGAGATGTTTGATTTACTTCTCTCTCTCTAACGTTACATACGATATATTTTTAGTGCCTTACGAGCGCCGTATTCTTTTAATGTTGTTAAACGTCGTTACAGTTATAGACAGATATACATCCTCACCATCACCGGCTTGATCATGTCGTTCACAGTTACCCATACGTATCATCGTACTTTCCAGACCAGTCTAGTTGGCAGCTCTCCTTTCAGGGAGCGACTCGGAAGCAACCGTCTACCAGAGAAACCGAGACCAAGGTTTGAACATGCCTACGTTGATGATTTCAGCATTGTTGCTTTGTGCCGACTTCTAACAACGTAGTTTTGCGAACTCCTTTGTTTTCAGTGGATTATTCGGAATTGATGTTTGGTGGTTTTCACTTACGCTTGGTTCATTACATGCCGCAAATATTCAATTATCTGGGCGAGACACTTGCATCGTAACGTGTGCGATTGGCTTGTTGATTTGCCGTAATATGTATTACCTCAGATTACTCCATATTCTCACCGTGCGTGGAAAATCCAAATTTTGTCTCGCTTCTCCGAAGGCGCGCCTCTAATGTTAACACGAGAGAAAGAGAGAAAGGAAGAGTGCGTAAATGCTAGAGAATTTCACGATGACGATATGGAGCATTGACTCGGCGATCGACAATCTTCCGTGACTTTAATGGAATTTTTATGTTGTTGATGCGTGGCCATGTATTAAAACGATTTCTTTTCAGTTTAACGCTTTTGGTGACAGCAGGTTGATAATCTTGTTTGAGATTCAGGCGCAACTAAAAAAGGACGCAACGGTGTACGGTCTTGAACACATTGTATATGATATTTATCGATTCTTCTTCCTTTTCTTAGTTTTCTTGTATTCTTTTATTTTCCTTTTTATTTGATTGCCCTACTTCCCCCCCCCCCCCCCCTTTTTTTTTTNGTTTGATCTGCGAAATATTTGTGCGAAATTCATCTCTTGAACATGTTAAATGCCGTTGCGCAACATACATTAAACGTAATGCTTCTCCAGTGCGATAACAAAAATTATTCCTTCACCACACTTGTAACTTATCGTGCGCTTTGATAACAACTGTCATGATGCCACGATTAATGTCCATTTTTCGTATCACTCACGTGGAGCAGGTGCGACGCATAGGAGGAAAGCGAGATAAGGTTCCGCAAAAGAGGACCCTTGTATTATAGTTTTTGTACCTTACAGCTTCTTACATCCTTTTTTTTTTGTTCGTCTTCTGGCTAATATCCGACGGAGTGTGTATACAAGCGTTTGTCAATATAAGAAAACTGAAATTCAAAGTTTTAAGTCCTCCAGAACGCTTGTACCATATTCCGCGCCGTAGAACATTTTGGTAGTGAGTGAGGGAGTGACGGGGTTCCTCTGTACAGGAGAGGCATGTAGTGAATACCGCTGCGGCTGCCCGCACGTGCCTCGACACTCCTCGCCACGTGCCAAACAGGTTGGTCTCTCTCTCTCTCTCTCTCTCTCTCTCTCTCTCTCTCTCTCTCTCTCTCNGTTTATGTATCTATCGACCCATCTCCATCCCTCTCTTCTTCCTCATTTCTTTCGATTCAAATTTACAAACGTGATGAAGCTGTTTGTGCACAAAAGTTAAAACGAATTAATTTTACTCGTGCAGCTGTAAGTGGATGCGCTGGGTTTCTTACAACTATCTTTTGAGGGTTCCTTTGGCATTGGCAGCACGCGTAAATAGCTGGAGTTACTTGTCATTAAAAAAAAATAAATATAAATAAGAAGGATCGCCTATCTTTTTTTCTTTCTTTTTTCTCTTTGTTCTTATATTTTGTACCCTTATACACACGACGTCTGCATTTGTTTCTCAGACGATCAAAAATATTATTCAACAGTACTGTAATTTGTCATTTCAATAAATCACTATGAGAAATTAGACAGCTGCGGTGTGTGAAATTTGCAAGGATTTTTTTTTATTCGGGAAACTGTAAACTTGCGAATAGATTTGCAGCTAACACTCATTGGGGTTGAAAATATTGCGCATCTGTTGTCATGGAGAATTTTACAAGAATGAGACTTGATAATGAATCGAAATAGAAGATTGCGTTAACATAAAAGAGCGTGGCTCGAGAACTTTGCTTTCGTTAACTTTTTATGTACTTGGCTACAAAATTCAAATAAGATGCGTAAACAAAAATATTTTCGGCATTATAAGTCTCGCTTTATATATTCTTGTTTTCTTGCGTTATCACCACCACTATTCATCAACGTTTTCGTTTTTCTTTGCGCGTAATGTAGATCAGGCTCCAAAGTAATGGACAGAGGACGCGTATCGCCTGCCAGTGAAGCTGTCCTGCCGTTATCGATCGAACAGCAGCAGCAACAACAACAGGATCATTTCGATGTCAACGACGACAGGTGCGAAAATATTGATTAGCTTCAACATTAAAAAATGTTAAATTCATCAAGTAGGGAGAAACTTTCAAGATATATACACGTAATTATACATGTATTGGGATGTAATCAGCCCGCAAGACTTTTCGAGTTTACACACACGTCCTCTCTCTTTTATCAAGAATAGATGATGAATTTTTCGGATGTAAGTTTTTCTAAGGAAAGGGAGACTCGCTATCCTTCTCTGATGACGTCAATTTATGGCGGAAGTAAAAGAATATAGGAAAAAAAAACCACTCGATTCAGTACAGTAGTAAAAATGTTCGGATGCCTTAAACAATTGATAAGTAAACGCGATCCATCTTTTCTCACGATTTCTGTTGCGTTAATTTTACCGCTATTTATTAATTGTTCAAGTTAACCCGTCCGAACAAGTGTGCGATGTTATTTCCACCGGAAATGATTCTCCTCGCGACGTCATATTCATGAACCTGCACAATGTGATTTGATCTGCCCGCAGTGTGAACATGGAACTGACCAAAATAAAAAGCACTGCGACAAACGTGGAAATTCTAGAGGCTATGAAGCACCAACAAACCGGTGTCGGCTTCCTAACGCAACATCCCTCGCTCCCCAGTCAAACGTTTGTTAGCGCGGACGCGATACAATGGTTAAACAATCACATAGAAGGCGGCATGGGGATCGAGCAGGGTATCAATATTATGAAAGTAAGTGTCTCGCATCGATCGATATAGCTGAGCAATATAAATTCATTTTTGTTGCGCAGAGTATGATTCAAGATAAACTAATATGCCATGCGTCCGGCGACTTCTCAAAGCCATTTGTCCTGGGCTTTTATCTGTATCATATCGTGCACGATAAGGAAAATCAAAAGGGTAAGCGGCACGAGTGGATTGTTCTTCAGTCGCCGTTTTGACTCGTTATCGATCAGCCGTAGATTATTCCGCCCCGCTCGGTGATTTGGAAAGCTTCGAAAACGAGTGGGTGGAAGTGGAGATGAGGCCGCCGAAAGGATGGTGCGAACCGACGACAATGTCATCCCCCGTGACTAGTTGCGATGCTATCGATGAATCCAACGTTCCGCCCTTTCTGAGAGACAATATCGACTTGATGGAGTCGATGGATGATAAGAGTTGGACAGGTGACAATATAATTCGTTCTTATTTCAGAGAGAAATATCTAAATCGTACCCTTTTCAGTGTACAAACATACTCACCTGGATATTGACATCAATAATAAAAGCGACAGAATCGAATGGGGCCACCTGAGGTACCAGTCCACCTATAAAGTGGATCACTCCTACGAACTCGTGGTGGAATGGGTGACATCGTCCGGCAGTATAGCAGCCGATCTGGTGAGTCCGCACACCTTACCCGTTGGAAAGATATTGTTAAACGAGCGATCCTTCCCCGCAAGATATTCGTTTGGCAACGCAAGGCGCAAATGTGCGGGATACAGATGGTGCCCGTTCCCAGCGATCTATTAGCACTGCCGTTTACTTTGAAGAGCGATCCCCTCAGAGGGCCGATCTTCATACCACTCGACACGGAGTGTTTAATGGCGAACAAACGGTATCTTTTCGAAGGTATGTACGTGCCGTACGGTCGTTCTGTCCGCGCGATGTAACAATGCAATGGAAATGCACACACAGAGTTCCGGGAGGACACGTACGCCCAAAGATTGTTTCTGTTCCAAGAAGCGATTTTGCAGAGATTCGGCTTTGTACCGTGCTTAGTCGAGAACACCGAGAACGATCATCAGTACGTTCACATCACCGGCAACGCGTTCATATTGGTACCGTCCACGGCGAGTACCCGACCGCGTCCGCGAACCGGCACCAACGTCGTTCGACGGAACACAGGACAGAAGAGATATCCGGTTCACCCGGACCAGCCTAGTCCGCACGAGGCGTACATTACGAGGCACGTCAGTGGGAAAAATAAGGATGATTACAGCATGGACAGGAAGGTGAGAGAGAGAGAGAGAGAGAGAGAGAGACGGTCGGTTATTATCGTGCTATATGTGTTTCAGATGGGCTTCCTCTGGTCCTGGAATCATATGGTCAGTCGTAAGTGGAAATCGCCATCCACACCAGCGGGAGACGAGTTGTTTCAGAAGAAAATCATACAGGATTTTCGACATTTCTGCTCAAACGGAGACAACAGGCTCAAACAGTTTTGGGAGTCTTGCTGGGAGTTGAAGGAAAAAACTTGTACAAAAGCAAAGTAGATGCGCAAGTGTTTTCGTTCGTCATCTAATTGCCGAAAATACAATTGCATACTATTATTCATAAAAGTATGTACAAATTCCTTGATTGAAATCGATTATTTTTATGAGTGTCGTCTTTCGAGAAAGAGTAGATGTATACATTGACAAATATAATTTATACGAGTAATTAGATCGAATTACGTGTATATTCTCTCAGGAAACTCCTGAGGGGAACCATCGGGGCAGTTCTTGGAATTAATTTATTTTACTCCATCTCTCCTGCGTTATTCCATACGGCTGTTGTTCTTCGCGACGGCGTCGTTATACCACTTGTACGCAAATCGAGGATGATCGCGCAAGACCGTTGAATCGTGTTTCGATTGTGATCGATTTCCGTCTGTGTGAAGTTAGCCGGCGACTGTTCGACAACGGGATCCAAGATGTCCTGTCGAAAAGACTGTTCAAAGTCGCAAAGTCGCGAAGACATCGTCGCTGAAAAAGCAACAATTTATCATCAGGCTGCGAAATCCGAGCTCCGATACGTCAATTCCGCCATTTACACGGAAACCGTCAGCGAAGAAGAGCGAGACGCGGCGAAGAGTGAGATTCGATCCGAGAACGATCGAGAAGACAGGACGCGAGAGGACGAAAGGAGCGAGCGAGGAGCCACCGGGCAAGACACCTATAGATGCTACTCTCTTCCCGACGCTACTCGATTGTCCCTCGAACCTTCCGCCGCGCGAGCGGAACGACGATGCAAGATCGATGGCGGCGAGAGACCTTGTCAAGCGGCTAGTAGTAAGCGCGAGAGGTACGTTTCTCCTCGCTGCGCAAGCTACGATCTAACCGAATCCCTGTGATCGGCAGATGCAGTCGGCAAGTCGCGCGGACATCATTGCTCTCCTCCGAACCGATCGGTGACGACAGGAGAATCGCTCATTCGGAATGGGTGCGCAGGAAGCACGAGGCTGCGCGGCGCAAACGAGAGGACGAGGAACGCGCGACGAAGAAGCGGCAGGAGGAGGAGGAGGAGATGGTACGGACGAAGGAGGAGAGAGTTCGGCTGGAGAAGGAGAACTTTCTCAAGTGGATGGAGGGGAAGAGACGGCAGGAGCTCGACAGAAGAGCGATGTTTCAGAACGAATTGGAATTGCAGAAGTGTCTGAAGGAGATCGAGGATAAGACCGCCGTCGCGAAGGCCCTGTACCTCCGTCAGTGGATTCGCAAGAAGAAGGAAGAGCAGAAAGGTGCGGTAGTTGCGATTCGCGTGCCATTCGGAAGAAGAATCCGATCGCTTCCTCTTTTCGCAGCCCAGTATAAGGAGCAGGAGTCGAGGCAGAGGAAGATAAACGAAGAGCGCGAGAAGAGACTGGAACAGTGTTCGACGGCTTACGAGAAGTGGAAACGAAACTCTAAGAACAGACCCAAACCCGCCACGCAAGGATTACTTCGTATGTTTCTAATGTTCCCTTTATGTTCCGGGAAGAATTCCACATTTTTATCGAGTGAATTTCAGCACACCAGAAAGCTAAGCCAGCCTACGTAAATCCGATCCCTTGGCAGCCGATCGTAGAGATTGATTCGGACGAAGCGCAGCAAGATGCGCTCAACGACGAAAACAGGGATAAGAGTCAGCTGAACGGCGGAAGAACAGTCATGGCGCACCAATGATTACAATCGAGAGAAAGAAATCATTTATCTAAGATATATACCATTTCATTTACAACGCACAATATTTAGCGTGACAATTTCAAATTGTGATGAAATTCTGATTAAAGAAGAAATAAACAATCAAATCTCATTTGTACTTTATTTCAGACGAATCCTGAACGTTCGAGGTTCAATCCCCAAAATGTTCAACATTACAAAAAGTAATAACTTTCCGTCCGAAAGAAAGTTGATCTTTCGATTCGTCGTCTACGTTTAACGATGGCTAAAACCACGCTTGCGAGAAAATGAAAGATTGACATGCGTACAAAGGCGATATAATAATACCGTCTTCTTTTTATATCTATCAGTTTGATTAAAGAGTGACTTTAATAGTATAGGTTTGTTCACACGTTTAATGACAAACTGTGCTACATAATATAAAGTATTTGATTATAACAAGACAAAGCAGATCTTGTGATTCGTCTCACACACGCACACACAGAGCCTCTCTTTCATTCTCAAGCTATTCATTACACCTTGGATTCCTCTAACGCGAGAAGAACACACCTATTATTTCGCAAACTGATAATTGTGTGTGGTATGAGAAATATCGTGAGAGTTTCTCTTACTATCGTCTACTTGCCATATGTAAGACACATTATCTCCCTTGGACAACACACACCTCTTCCTCTCCCCAAACAATGTCTTAGAGTTCACACACTCCTTCATATCTCTTTATGTACAATATGCACAATATTCTTACAAAGCGCATTCTACAGTAAATTTACTCTTAATCGAGATAGCAAATTTTCGACAATTGTAATCTGAGAACAAATCGTATGTAATATGATGTATATTAAGTGTGTGTACGCAACAGTCACACGTGTAGGTATACAGTAGATATTGCTTTTTATACATTTGTATTTCGGCGTACACACATAACTCGCGTGCTTCGTTGACGCTCTCAATCTTTCTCTAATCTTGAAGATGGGAAGGCAATGAAGCAGCGATTTGTGAAGATAAACATATTAGCTCCGCGACTTTCTTCGTTTTGCAGGCGCAATTATTCCAAGTCAAATATTACATATACGCTGAACTTTGTAAGAAAGAAAAACAAAATATATTACATTTGTAGAGATCATTTTCTTTATACTTCGGTCGTGTAGTTGAAAAATTGGAGAAATCGTAAACTGAATTTCGTGAATTGCAGAAATAAATTCTTGTCAATTCACAACTCGTGTGCCTTCTTACATGGGATTTCTTAATGTTACACGAAAACATTCGTTGTCCTTCACAATTAATTAAGGTCCCTCGTCCTTATTTGATGACGAGGCGAGAAAACGCAAAAATTCAAATGAAACATTTCTCGACAAAATGGCGCTCGGTGTGATCGATTTGGCACACTTGTAACATTGTCCGAACACTTTTACCCGAGCGATCGATAAAATTAACTTGACGCTTTTTCCTCATGATTTTCGACGTCAATTTTACGACTTGATTGTTGTTTGGACAATTTTACAAGTGCGCTAAGCCGATCACAGATGTTGCTTTCTGAGGATTTTCTTTTATTATATGCGTGTTTGTATACACGTGTACGCATGTATACAATGCCTTGTAATATGTAATGCAAGACATTGAACGATCGGAAGTATCGCAGAGAAAGGAGAGAGATAGTAAAAAATATAATTGCATTGACTACGTCAGCTGAATGAATTCTTTTCTTTTTTTAATCAACTTTCATCGCATATTCTTATAGCGATGTTTTGCGATCGAAGAGCTTTTCGTAAGGAATCTGCTGCCGTAATGATGATACCGCACAACATTAGCGTAACCTCGAGAGAGTTTTGCATCCTCCTCCACCGGTGACACGCATTGCAGCAACATTCGGCAGCGCAATCAGTGACGCTCGCGAAAGACGACCCTATCGTCGATGGAAAACAAATGAGAATGGTCCCTCGCTGGAGGATGTCTCTCCGCAAATTCCACGCTTTCCGTTAAAGCCGAGGTATTGGCGCGAGAACTTTAAAGGGGATGAAAGAGTTTGCGTTGCAACGTCCAGAGATATGGGCATATCCGTCTTAAATTGCCGACCGATTGGATCCCTCCTTCCGCGCGCTTTCTCCTTCTTTCGCTCCTCTTGCGCGCCGATTCCCTCTTTAGAAACTTGGAGCACTTTAGAATTTCGCTGTAGACGTGACACAATAAAGAAATTTACATCGTCCCGTGTCACTGAACGGCAACGAGCAAGACTGTAAAAGGAAAGGGATGAGACAGCGCAATTTTAAGCGTTGAAAATGAAGAAGGAAGGACATTTCGAATCGTTAATCTAAAAGCACTGTGAAAATAATAATCAAAAGACTTTCTGCAAATTGGGCGATAAATTAAATTAGGATTCGCTTCGTGCATGGGGACAATGTTAAGTTGTGAACGATAACACAAAGTAGCAAGTCAACGCTCAACGTTACTTTAATATGAAAAACGTGTAATCTTTTAATCGTAACAGCTATAAAAAGTTGATGATACTATAGGGATGATGATAATAGTAGTAATAATAATAGCGATGATATAAAATAATAATATATAACGTTTGGCATGTGTTTCGTTTATCTGTACAGTAATCTGTGGCGCGTTTGAAAATGTTTCAATTACCACAATCCGCATTCCGAAAGCTAAGAATAGAGAGAGTGTGTAAAAACCAATTTTTCTGGTTAACGAAGGAATACACTGTAAACTAATACAACAAACTAACTTATAACCGCACACATTACAAATAACAATAATAGCAATAATAATGATAGCAATAATAATATAAACGATACCGTAATTATAACACACAACATGCACAATAGTGCAATAACAAGAATGAACAAATTAAATATCATACGATTATTTGCAGCGTGTAACGTCCATCGAGTGCGGAAAAATGGTCGCAATAATTGGCGTCAATTATCGTGCGATGTATAATTCTCCACAATTTTTAATTCCGTCCGATCTCAATGGTAATATAATCGCAGCAAAATGATTTATCCGCATCAATATGAACATACTCTCCGCGCAATTTCACACAATTGTATCCTGTGTATCCTGTCGCTCGTCAAATTTGTTTTTAAAAGTAATATAATATTAGCGGCTTCTATTGGATATTACACTCTTTAACGAAGCTCTCGTTGAATTTTCCCGAATATTACGCAAGAATGTCTTTCAAAAAGGAAAAATTTGTTTTCCCTTCTTTCTTGAGAGATCTGAGATAGCTGAAAGAATGTAGATAGCAACTCAATCCGTATCACCTACTTACGATGAACGACATTTGATTGAACCGACGAAACCCTTTATTAATGGCGTCGCGATAATATGAAAAATAAGCTTTCATCGTGTCAGGTCACTTTATATGATTATCGATGGCGTTTTGTACGATCGATATTAATTGATCGCAGATATCAAAGCTAATATAACAAAGAGTCGCACACACATCGAGCGTAACGCGTCGTAATGTTTCCCTTCTTTCTTCACATTTCGATAAACCGAGACAAATCTATACATGCGCGAGCGAGGAAATGCGTGTAAAAAATGAGCTATGTGATTCGCGCGGATCAAGACAATTGTGTATATTAATTTTGTCGAGAGAAAGAAGAAAAAAATATCAGAATTCGTACATCAGCCGGTCATAACATGTTGTTGCGTAAAATTTTTCTCTGGAATAAATATAAAAACAACTACATAGTTTCGTTCTGATCAGACAACACGCTGGAGGTGAAAAGTTTGCATGCCACAGGTTGGCTGAATTTGCGCACTATGTAATCATATCCTTCCCATATTTACACATAAGCTTAAAGTTATAAACGATTCGTTCTCTGGTACGAAACGATTACTTTTGGTATTGTTTAGTGATCGATTTCTCGAACGTTTGTCCGAGAAGACGACAAACTTTCTCGCAAGGAATTACTACAGACATGAAAATGGAGCACATTTGTTTGTTGCCTTTCGAAAAGAAGTTTTCTCAGAAACGTATAATTGTGTGTGTGCGCGCATGTAACGGACTTGACGGATATTTCAGCTCAGACCTTCCAGAAATCGACCATGTTTCTGACTAATACAATGGTCATAGAATGTAAGAGCTTACGAAAAATTATACTATCTTACAATCTAAAGAGCTATCGAGGAACGTCGCGCTGGATGGACCTGGTGTTGCACCTCTGTTGTCTCTCGTTGATTAACAGTGGGTTCAAAAGGTCGCGAATGATTTGAAAATTTTGGAAAAATACTCGATGGTATCGGCTGTTGTAACAAACGATAAAATAGTCGGGTTCAATTTACCGCTCGATTGTTCCGCAAGATCGCATGTTTGAAATGTCGAGCAAATAAGCGAAACGATTTTGATTTCTTCCTTTAGCATCAACGATGAAATCGTAAGAGTGGTAAAACGACCGACAATAATCTTGTCCGCCAAGTGCGCATTCCTCTTCACAGTTTGCTGATACAAGCTTAAGCTAATTTGAAATGAGCCAACTTTTTTCTCCTTCCACTCTACTTCTCTCTTCCGTCGCGACAGGCAGAGTGTGCAAACACGATTGCGCTTTCTAGTACAATGAAAAACTGATATGTCTTCTTACGCATCTAAGATTCTTTTTCGTCGCCCTCTTATGAGACTTTTGATATATTCCTGTAAAGTAGAATCTTTAACTTGCCCCCGTATGGCTGGAAATACTACTGAAAACTATACGGATTTATACATACGGACGAGATCTTTTGAAAGATAGAAACGCGAACTTTGAGAATCGTGTGGTAATGGATTATTAGCCCGTTCGTATTCAACATGCGCGCGTGTTGCGACGGAAAGTTGCGGACAATTGTGTCAAGTTCTCCAATGCATCGAATGATTTAACAAAAGCGCTATCTTCCCCCACCATACATATCGAAGGCTAGTCGAATGAAAAATAGAGTTTCTCAACGAAAATTTGATTATTACCGTGTCGACCTGCGAATTGTGAACAAATAGCTCTCAATTTCGCGATGAGTCGCAGATAGACGCGTATCAAAGCGCGTTCCTTTTTATATTAATTTCCGTCTTTTACGGAAACAACATGTGCAAGCTACGCTTGGCGAGAGGTTCACACTTATTAATGTCGCTTCCTGCTTTCCTTCTCGCGTTGGAACAACTCCGCGCTTAAAACGCGACACGAGACATTGTTAAGGGATATTTTTCCCAGCACATACTCTCGCACACGACATCGGGTGGATGTTATATTCTTCAATGTGTTTCCTGGATATAAAAATGCAACGAGTGTTTGACGCTCCTTTGCGCTCCACCGACGTACGTAGCACACCGTCCGCGCGTTCGTTTATTAAATAAGCTTCGTCTCTTGATATTCGGTAGGTAGGTAGATAGGTAGGTAGTTAGGTACAGAAAGGCACACAATGAGAAATATAAGGATAGAGAAAGAGGGGGGAGGGGGGGAGAGGCCGCACGCTCGAAATATCGCGCTTTTGCGGTCTTTCCATCGTTTCTTTCGCGGAATCAAAGTAAAACAGTTATAAGGCGGCCCATACTGTCTACTTCAAGAAGGCAACATTCCGATCAATCAGATATGAATTTTCTTCTCGAATCGACGATAATAACGACAACATCGGTGGAACTTTTCGGATAGGCTCGAAAATGAAACGACTCGAAGTTTAACCGACGCCAAACCATATAAAACGCGCGGAGACTCGTACAATAATATGATAGATAGTACACGTATATACATGTGTGTGTGGTGTTTGTCTTTATGGTGAAACAACTAATATCGCAATCAATATTCCACATTAAATTATAAAATGCGAAATATAAACATAGCGCGCGTGTCGTGTTTATATCGATCGCGGAAAACGCACGTTACATTCGAGAGAGAAAGAATGTGTATCGAGCGCATATCTTTGCATATATTTTTTTCTTTCTCGTCGCACATATGTACGCGCGCGCGCGCGCGCACACGCACACACACACACACACATTCATCGAATCAAACAGATCGCCCGCGTTTCATTGTAGCTCATCCTTTGTAATCTGTTGCGTACGATAAATGTGAGGAATACAGTAGTGTCTTACGTATACTTAACTTGAAATTTTCGAATGATGCGCGATATGAAGAACTGGCTGCTAATAACAAGTCGCAATCCATTCTTTGATTATCATGAAATTACTATAAAAGGAGATGACATTTGTTACAAGGGAACACTGTCCGACTCATGTCGACAAAATCAGCACTGAATCGCCCAAAATGTTTGGATGATACGTACAACCGTAAGTTTTTATTAATTTTGAAACACAAAAAAACTACTTTCAACAATTCATACTTTGCCAAAATAACACATTTTACAATATACACGAGATATCTTAAAAGTAACAAGAGCGTATAAACAAATTTTCCTTAATAATTCTCTCTCACGCGCACCGAATAATAACCGTGTAGATACAGAAGCGTTGGACTGAAAGCGTACACACATACTCTTTCTTCTCGCGACGAAATATGATCCATGTTACAACCGAAAACGCATTTCCCCTTTAAAATGTATACGTGTATATATATATATATATTTTTTTTTCCTCGATTCTAAAAATAAAAACTCAACGCGTGCTCTCTCGTAATCTTCTCGAAAACACTCAATTCAATTTCCAACATCCGCGTTAGTTTCGAATCAGGGCGCTAGCTTTTCTCTCGGAAATCTCTCTTAATTGTTACTTTAATTAGTATTGAATGTTTCAGAACGCTTAAATCTCTCGTTTTCTATCCCAGTTTGCTCTCACTTATCATAGGTATGTTTATTGTTTATGAGATGTGTATTATATAAAAAAATATGAATCGTCTTGTTTCTTCTATCAGAGGTAGATACGCAGGAAACAGAAGCGATATTCTTTTCTTTTTTATCGTTTTTTTCCCTTTTTTTTTTCTTTTCTTTGTGTATACTTGGCTAACATGTGCCTGTCCTTTTCCCTCCAAATCATCTCTCTCGCGGTTAAAAGCAATTTTCATATGCGCGCGCGTTTCGTTCGAGATATTGCAACAGAATCATTCATTCCAGCACAGGGCGCACACTCAAGTAAAAAATAATGATTAATTCCCGCAAGAGAGAAACAAATTTCGGATTAAAGACACGAATCCATAGATACTTTATAAAATAGTTACGTGGCATCTGGTGCAATAATCCAACAATTTCTACCTACGGCACTTAAGGTGCCAAGTAATTTTAATTTATATACTTACATGATACATGTACATTATACATCTTTATAATATGATAAAATAATTAGCTGAGCCCTACACAAAGACACAAGAGCCTAGCCACAACAGTAGGAAGTTTTACAATTCTTNACTAACACTCGGCTGTATCGCACACACATATGTAAGTTTCACGCGCGAATATGTACAATTAGAGAATCGAAGAGAAAGAAAGAGAGAAGAAAACGACGAGGGATTGTGTATACGATGATTATATGTACATAAGTTCAATAATACGGAACAATAAAGGAGCGTTAAAATATGAATTGAAGCAAACAAAATGAAAGCTTTCTTTTTGATAGGAAATACGAGCGAACGGAACGCTCGTCGTTTCGCTAAATTGCTTTATTGCGCGTTATACTCGTGTTCCGTCGCTATTAAGCGGAAATACGCCTCTCTTCGATCGTGCGCACATCTCCCCCGAGACCAACGAGATCTGAAACTACTTCAACGCTTGTGTTTCATTATCACTAATTTCGGCGCTCGTTGACGAACGACCGTGTCATTTCTCGGTGTTTCTCGGCCAATGAGACAAGGGAGACAAGGGTTTGCACGATCTCCGTGCAAAATAACCCTCCCGCCAAGTTTCACGCTAGTGTACGTCGCCAGCCTGACGTCAGTCAGTACTGCCGCTGCTATTTCCAAAATATTCGCCGGCATCACCGCGACATATCGGACACGTTCTGTTGGACTGCGAAACACGATTAATGGTTGAAATGCTGCCACTGATCGTACGAGAGAAAGAAAGAAAGATGGTTGTAATTTACCTTGAGCCACTTGTCGATGCATTTAGAATGGAATTCGTGGGAGCACGGTAGAACACGCAGCGATTGGAGAGCCTCGAAGTCGCACATGCACACGACACAATTTGTCTGATCGCCTTGATGCGTTTCCGCATTGAATTTGTATGAGGGCAGCTGCTCGACCTCCGCACGAGTCAATCCTCGTGGCTTCGCCTCGCCCAGTCTTTCGGCCAAGGACAAGAGCGCCTCGTAGTTTTCCGTCGCAGAGTCGGGCGAGGATAATTCGGCCTGACTGTAGGGTGACAACGGTGGATTGCTGAACATTGCCCTGCGGGAGAGAGACACAAATTCGTTCGATCGTTTTCTTCGTCTGACAAAGAGCAATTACGTACAGGAAGTGCAGTAAATATCCCGGATACGTCATAGGCGGTAGCGGGGTGGTGCCTCTCCATCTGCTGTATCTCGGTCGCCGTAGCGTATGTACATTGGACGCTACTCGTCGAGTCCTGCTTTGAATGATTTCCAATTGATTGTTTCGCGTCTCCGACAGGAATAGAGGCGGCGGTGTTGTAACTTGCGTGATGGTTGGCGGAGAATAGGAATGCGGTAATGGCAACGGTGCACCAGCGGCGGCACCCACTCTATGATGATGGTGAGAATCTATTAACTCTAGCTCGACCTCCCTCTGAAATGAAAGACGGGCGAGTGGTGAAAACGCCGGTGGTGAAGAAATAAACGAATTATACCTGTTGAGACAGTTGATGATGCGCGGTGTAGTCGGTAGTATGGACGGGCGGTGGAGGTGCGTGATGCAGCGCTGCTACAGGACCACCGGCTGGTGTCGGATATCCTCTGGAAGCAGCGCCGAGCAAAGAACTAACCACACCCGGATGACCCGGATGCGTCGGATGAGCAGCGGAATAATGACTATGGTGATGCGTGACCTGAACAAAACAACGATATTCCCTCCTGTTCAGACGCGATAACGAATACTCGATTGATTGATCGTCGACTGAGAAGCAAGCAAAGCACCTGGCACGAATGTCCGAAAGGATGCGTCCCGTGAGGCGTGTAGATGCTGTGAAGTTGACACGGAATCCTGTAACCAGTCGCCGGAGGATGCCACAGAGGTTCCCCGCTAACGGCGACCCCCAAACCGGACACGCCGACTTGGCCCACGTCGACGAGTGGCACGGGTGCGTTCGCACCTTGCGCGTGGTGGTGTCCCGTGCCAGGGGGATGATGCGTCTGATGAGCGCTATGGATGTTGTGGTGACTGTGGTGGGAGCTGTGAATGTTGTGATGGGAACTGTGCAGATGGGAGTTATGGATGGTCTGATGAGGATTATGACCTGGTAGGAAAGGATAGGAGAGCCCGAACGAATCCGTGTATCGCTGATAACGGTTCCTGATCGTCGGGCTGCCGCGGGTGGACATGTGATTGCGGGGCGAACGCCGTTGAGGCGCGCCCGAATACTCCCAGGGCGACGGAGTTGTGTGCAGAGGTGGCGTCGGAGCCGGCGGCGTTGTTTCCCGGACCTCTATCCCGGACACGGCGCCGTTGCGGGATATTCGACGACGCTTCCTGGATGGCGATTCACTCTGAAAACATTGTTTACCAGCTCGGCAAAAGAAAGAGGAAAGCTGACCACCGAGAACATTACCATCGAATACATATTCGAACCAAGAAATGGAAGGAGAGAAATAATCACTCACTTTTCTACCATCGTCCTGACTAGGCTGTCTGTAGTACGGCGGCGACGGTTGAATCTGCACGGGACTCAGAGGTAGCTGATTTGTGGCTGAAAGTAGAAAAATCCCCATCTCTTAAACGATCGGAAAAGAAGTGTGAGAATTCGTCTCGAGATAAGTAACGGGCGCCGCTGGTCATACCTTGAGAATTTCTACGGTACTCTATGTCTACTCCACTGGCTCCAAGGCCGGGACTCATGTTCAATATCGGGCCACGCATCGTGTTCTCCTGAAAACGAGCCGGTGAGAATTTCTCGCCGAGTAAACCGAAAGAAAGGGGGCGGTGTAGTGCTTACCTGTCCGCAGATATTGATGTGCAACGGCGGGGAATTGGCTTGCGGACCTACCACCGGCTCCTGGGGGAAATGCGGGCCCCTCGTCTGCGGACTTCCGTGCTGCGGGGGCGACTTATATCCCACGCTGGATCCACCCACGTTCCCGTGATAGGAAACTTCCTTGCCGGCCGGCCCGGAGGACGTGCCGACCCCGGGGCAATCTCTGTACAGATAGAGAAATATGAGCGGGTCGTGGTATGTGTGCGCACGATACCCCCATCAATAACCCCCTTTGGTAGTGCGCCTGCTTCTATGCGAAAATTCGAAATGATAACTCGGTTAAGATAGAAATGAGTGTACCGCGAGAACGCTGCCGCTTTATTTCCCCTTGCATTAATGATGCGCAAAAATGGATACTTTCGAATCGATCTCTTTCTACAATTGAACCTTTATCGCGCCCTGAAACGACGAAATGATACGAATGGGAATATCGGATTGCCGAGAGTGTATCGATCCGCCGTGTGTGTGTGTGTGTGTGTGTGTGTGTGTGTGTAGACATGCCTAATTAATTTTACTTCTGATCCTCTGGCGCACAAGGTCTCGGCGTGCCAAATTTGAATTTCGGGATAAGCTAATTTGTCCCATCTCGAGAGATTTCTATTGTGAAAGGGAGAGAGAATCGCCCTTCTGTTCCCGTAAACTCTGTATCCGCGCGACTGGTTACGCGAAAATCGAGCTTACGCGAGACGATTAGGCAAGTATTTTTCCACAAACAATTGTGAAAGTCGTCAAATATTCGCGTCGAAATCACAACGACAAACTACTCGACACCGTTGCTACACGGTGCCAAATTACCTGACGAGACAATATGATGAAAGAACGCGCGATTTCGATGAAAGAACAATCAAGGTGATGAACTTCATATCGAATCTCGAGATATCATTTGAGAGAGATCCACGGGGGTAAGATTTAATTAAAATATTCGCCTATAACCGTTATAGAATCTAACCATTGTCGAAAATAACTAACGGCCAATTTCACGTACTTATCGGCACTGTTTGATACTCGTTAACGAAAAATCGGAATTTGTCAACGAATCGAAAAGGATATCCGACGGTACGCTCTCTGTATGTATTTGCTTGACCTACAAGCATCGACGAATAAATTGACCGTAATGGTTAACGATTGAACAAACTGGACCGCGGAGAGTTTATTTATTTTCGTTAGCCGAGGATTTATTTATCGTTGCACAATCGAAACGTAAAACCGGTTACCTCGTGAGTGACGCCATGAAAAATATATATCAATGGAAACCGAACTGCAATGTTACATAATATACGAGTGCGTTCGCCACACTGCGCTCGTGTACAGAGATGCGCTAGTATATAATGTAACGTTTCTATGTAACGCTCTTTCACACTTTTATCTGTATTTCCCTTTTGGGAAAAGAATATCTCTCCATGAACGATTAAGATTGGAGGTCGTATTTGGAACGATAACTGTTACGATGCGTTATACTCGATACAAACGATTCAGAGGGAAAATTACGCGCACAAGTTAACAACGATATGCCACAATGCCGAATAAAGGAAACAATTTTCTCCCTTTTGAGATAAAAAGACAAGTAAAACGTTTGTCGCGTGTCTCTCTCTCTCTCTCTCTCTCTCGGCTTTCTCCTTACATACATGTGTGTACCGAACTGATAAATATGCGCAAGCATGCCACCAAACGAGACTGGAACGTACAAACATGGTATGGAAAAAAGAAAAGGGAGATGTGATTAAGAAGAGTGGAACGCATCAAGCGCACGTTGCATGAAAGTCGATAGAGTCGTATCTCTTGAACGATTCATCGGAAAGATGGTGTTAATTTCGTACGACGCATGTTATTTGCAACAAAAATTAATGCACAGAGTTTGACTCATCGGACGCACGAGAGCAAACATGCGTTTCATGCGATGCATGTGTAATTTGCAAGTTTTGCGCGCAGGATGCCGTTGAACGGTCGATTGAAATTCTTTCAAACCGCCCATATTTTACTACGTATCCATTACAGTCGACCGTAACCCTCGTAAAGCCTGTAAGTAGTGAAGAACCACGCGTCGAAAGAAATGTTCTGCATTCGATAGTTTTTGATTAAGAAACGACCATATAATTACCGCTGACCGTATCATTTCGACACGCACAGCTATGCAAATACGCTGCATAATGCACACTCGCTAAGAAATAACGCGACAAACCGCATCGAGTAAGGTCTTTGATCATTCGGTCTTTCAAAATCAATCTTAAAATTCGTTCATTGTCACCATCCAATACTTCTAACATGGATCTATTATTTGTATGGAAAATATCATGCTTGTACGACCGCTAATAACAAATTTCTCGAGCAATTTTAACTTTGCCAAAATATCTCGTAACACTCATTGTTTTCAGATTGCACATATCATGAGATATATATGTATTGTGTGTAATGCTCGATTCAAAAAAAGTATTCAATGTGGAATGACAAAAAGAAGGGCCCTTTGAGCCTCTATCTACGGGAAAGCCGGCTTCAAATCTGTTTAGAAAAATGTTCGTTCCAACCGGAAACCGAGTTAGCTCGTAAAATATTAGATAAGAGATTGTTATCGAAAGTTCACTAGATTACCAAGGATTTCCAACGTTCGAACACGTGGCGAGCACAACGATACAGAGTGAAAAATATCATTCCCCCGAACGATCGAAAATATACAATAGTCGACCTTACGCTTACACGCGTAAGATTGAAAATTTCGGTGTCATATTTGCGCGGCCATTGGCGTTACTTGTATGATTTTCAACCTTATAAGCTTAAAGCGAAAAATTGTGTACTTACAATCTGGTCTTCTGACTACCTTTTGCATCTAACAAAATTCAGCAACGCAGAAACAAAAGTATGAAAGAGGGGAGGAAATCGATAAACCGATTTAATTGGTAAGCGAACGCCTCGTCCAAGGCTCGCGAAAGACCCGGAGTACAAGCGCGGAAATAAAGCGTTGCGACTTGTGCATCGGCAACATGGGACGGCACCCTTCCGGAGAGTTGATTGTCGTCGATTAGAGAATCATCGAGTCTTCAATGTCGGTGTCTCTGAGAATTAAGCACGCACAGAACCCAACGTTCGTTACGTACCGCGAGACTCTGTCGTTTTATGTTAAGAAGCAACTGGTTCAAGTAATATGTGCTGGATAATGTTGACAACACTTGAAGATGATGACTGTACGTGAGAACAACACGTATCAACTCCCGCGCGATGTCTAACGAAGACTGAGCGACACCAAATTTTATCTGTTCCCGAAACTTCCCGATACAGCTGATGGGAATTCTATGAAAATTAAATGGATTTTGCTTAATTTATCGTATTCTCTGTTATCGGATTCTTCGAGCGATAAAGCGATTATTTTTCTTTATCGGAAATACCGAAGGAAAGACTCATCAGCGATTCGTCATCTCTCGATATAACTTTTCGAAGAGGTGAATAACCAAGAAAATATTCTTTCATATTACAAACATTCTTTCATACGGGTGGTATTTTTTATCAAGTCTACAAAGATCAGTTGAAGAAGAGAAGAATGTTTTAACGAATTTTCCGGGCAAATTTGCACAAAAATCGATCGAAAAAGGTTGCAATTACTCTCCCGGATACTTCGCTATATTAATTAAATCGACGATTGTACAAATCGCCGATATGTATTTTTCGGTATAACTTGATTATATTTTCAATGGTGAGGTAAACACAAGGATCCCCATTAAAGCGGAAGTGCCGTTCGGGGTTGCCTCCCATCCGTTTAAAGATCGAAGATAAAGATCAGCATCGTTGCACAATAGATCTGACACAACTTCGGACGCATTCTTCTTATGCAGTTGTCTAATGACCGTGTGTAAAAGTTCCGTCATTGCGCAGCGATTTAATGAGAGAAGAAACATATCACGTTCCTGATTACATTCAGCCGAAATATTAAAGAGGGGGGAGAGAAATGACTCGAGCAAGTATACTGGCAGATACGACATTTTTTATGGCGGTCCAAATTCGCCGATAAAAGCGATTTGAGGGACGAAACGATTAATGAAGAAAAAGTGATTTATCCTATGATGCGCGAGAAACTTCAAAAAGATAGACGTCTTATAATCATTCGTATAACTTTTGCGCAATCCTATTTCGAGAACAGGCAGGAAAAACAAGCGACTGCCGCGCGCGAGTTCATTTGAATATATATCCATTGTGACATCGGGTGTTTACGGCGAATTGTTGTTGCTGTTTTTGGTGGGGACGGTAAGAGCGCCTTATCACGACCCTGTGTAACGATGACTCCACTCAGGGCCATTCATTCTCTTCCTTTTGCTTTCTCCCTTTCCTTCTTCCACGCTCGTTTGCTTTCTCCGATCCTTTCCATCGCCTCTCTTCCTGCTGTCGTCCTCTTTGCCGGAGATCAACTCCTTTTGGTCACTACGCCCAGCCAGCCGGCTTCCTCTCGTGAGCGATCGAAAGAGCCGGAGGTTAGTTTAAACAACGTCGGGCTGATTTTCAATGCAAACGTAACTGTTTTCATCTCGCCCACCATCACTCGACGCGTCCGAGATCGATACTATTTATCTCGCGCGAAATGTTCCCCTCCCCCCATTCTCACTTTCGTTCAATACGGTATTGAATAAAAAAAGCGGCTCGCTCGCACTCGAAATTTCTACTTTTTACGATTTCCGTAGTCTCGAAACTCAGTTTCCAAGGAGCCGTCGATCGTGAAAATTGACTTCCAAATTGCTGGAAGAATTGGCCGCGATGGCGAACACTTGTGTACCGTTCGCGAGAACAATGCCAGCCCGTGACGGATAATTTTAACGGTGTGCATTATCCGGCGAACACTCTCAGGAGCTTCTCCCGTGCTTTTTTTTACTCGGTCAGAACCATCGCCACGCCATGCCGTCCCGATGGAACGATTAAGTGAACCGGAATATCCAGACCCCGTTGCTTTCGGCCAGTTCCCCCCCCCCCCCCCCCNGGGCCCGTGTTCGAGGAAAAAGTGTCTGGACAGGCCAACCGATAACCGTAAGTTCGCTGTATATTTTTAGGCCGGGTCTCTTCGTGCTAACTCACTCGAACGTCATGATAAAACGAATCGAAGAGGAGGGAGGTCTTTAAAGAGACGGTCTGTGCACCTTTAAGCAAATATGATGTACGATTGCAAAACGAGGCAGTCTACATTTCTTCGATATCCGCTTGCGTTGTTAATGAACATCGAGAATTGTTGTCCGACCGTTTCTCTCCTGCCCGGTTTTCCTCACCAAATTCCTCTCAACACGCGTTAAATATTCACGAGAATCGGTGAGAGAGAAATAAGATTGAAAAAACCACATGTGAAGGATACGTCAGGGAAGGCGTCGTTTTATAATGCAACGCCGGTCGTTTGTACGTGCGATATAAAGCGTAATTACAAACATAGAAATTGCAGGAAGGGAATTCTAAGTTTTCGGGAAAATCATTCACAGCCTATGTCACACAGAGATATGCGATAAAGAGATACTTTTCAACGGATAATTCGAAAGATCTCGAAAGTTGTCGCGTGGCCGACAATAACGATACAACATTTCGGCCTTCTCCTCCTTCTTTCTGCTTTATTATCGATATCCTCTATTCCTTTTGTCGTGCTCGTGAAACTTGGAGGCAACACACCGAATACGCGTGCCGGGCACGTTATATATGTACAGGGTGTCTCACAGGGTGTGCTACATCACGATATTCCAGGAGGAAGCGCGACCTCTTGTAAAAATTGTCCTGCGACACGGAAATGTTTCTCTTTAGCGTGCGAGATTCGACCAATGAGAAACGAAATATACTTAGCGAGAGATTATCACGAGGCATCCTGTATATATCGTACGTGAACCCAGACGAGAGAGCGAGAAGCCCAGCCTGCTGGTGATGTGGTACACGCGGTGTTGTATCTGCGCGAGCAGAGAGAAACCCGTTTACCTTTAAACTCCTCCTGGCGGCGGCTCTCTCTTCCTCTCTCCTCAAGAGAGGCGGCAAAAGCAAAAACCGAGACGAAGGAGAAGCGAACGAAACTTGCGCGCAGGTCAAAAGCCCTCGGTTGGGCTTCGCGCAACGACGGTTGGCTGCGTCGAATTTTGCTACAAGCGGGTCGAAAAGCAACCCGCGTTTATGTACGCGGCCTGATTTAGCTTTGTGTCGGATACACGCCCGCGAAGTACCGTTCGCGTAAATCCCGTCGCAACTCAAAACGGGGAAACACCGCCTCCACTTTTGGGATATGAACTTCTTCGAAGTGTGCGACGATTGAATATATTCAAATCCGTTCCGCGGAAAAGATATCGAGCGAAAGACACCTGTTCACTCAAATGACACATTGTTTAGATGGTCTAATTGATAAATCCCCATATTTTTTTTTGTCGATGCATTTCCTTCCACGGATATATTGGATGGTCAGTGGAAAAGACAATCATGGCCACCTTCTATGGTTGCCGATTACTTGATTGAATAATAAGCTATTGAATGCTATCCGTAGCCGGATCATTTGAAACGACTCGATAAATTATATAAACAATGACGCGCAAAATATTGCAAAATTTCGGCTGGTGACACAGCTTGTGTGGCATTTTATTCTGATACTTAATCAGCCATACTAATGTCTAAATTATGTTTCGGCTCTAACAAGCAGTCGCGAGCACGGATATCGTATCGTGTGTAACGTTCTATCGGTTTGAGAGGCCCATCGAAACATTTTTCTGACGTCGTCGCACTTGGTGTCGCCTTGATGTTGAGCTCCGACTTTCGTTACACACTTTCGAGTCAACCCTCGAGAAACAACAAACAAGGTCCCGATAAACTGCAAGACAGAATCCGGCCTGGTTGGGGGTTTTCTTAAAGAGCATTTCTGCTTCGTCCTAATCCTCGAAGAATTACCAGGCCGAGAGGGCTTGAAGGAGCTCGCTCTCTATCGATCCAGACCGCTTCGTATCACGAAACTGGCTGGCACCTCGGAGAGCTTGGAAGGAAGAGAGAGAGAGAGAGAGAGATCTATTTCGCATCCCCTTTCTCTCTCGCCTCTCTGAGAGTGCGAGAGTGCGTTAATTATTTCCGTTTTCCTTCAAACACAACCTACGACGCATCTTATTATTTTATAGCTTTTTCGTTTCATAGCAAGCGCCACACTTACGAGAATCTAAACAAATTAAATTACATTTCAGAATGATAGACATAAGCAAGATATCCTTCTCGGGAATTTGCGAATTTTTAAGCCACAATTGTTCGGTGTGTCGTGTATGATGCGTACGCAGATTAATACAGAAAAAATCTCATCATACATGTGCACAAAGAATATCTAAAAATCACAAGAGATCCTATTGGCTATATAAATTCATTGATCAATAGGTATTTGCATGACTCTATGTTTGATGAAAACTGATCAAATTCAACAATCTAATATTAGATTATTCTAGCTTCAAGGTACCACAAAATCGATATTAGTAGAATTAATAATATTAAATGTCACATAAGAGAGAAAGAAAGAGGCTTAATATTGAAACAAGATTTCCAAGTAAAGTAGTGTCTCTCAGAAGGAAACCGGAGTATATACTTCGACAGATTTGGATCGGCCTCGTTTCTGAGAAAACTGAATTTACGACTTGGTTACAGGATCACTAAACAATTTCGATTAATTAAGCTTCAAAAGTACGAGCCAATCTTTCACACACATGTCTTCCCATTAATTTCATATAGATATCCAACTTAACAACATTGATATCATCACTTGGTGGTTAATATTTAACGCTGATTGAATGTTACCGTTAATGGGAGCCTTCGTACGAAATTTCGTAGTTACGTTTGACATCTCGAGGAAACGTAGCAAAGCCAGGCTATTCTTCCTGCAAAGTTGCTCTTAATAAACGGCAATGAAATAAAAAAGGCAGCAAATAAGAAGATATAATTCCCCGTCGGCTCGCACGACGTGCATAAGCACAGCGCGCGCGGTTTGATATCTAATCGCGCGGAAATTCGGCTGCATTGGTACAACTCTCCCAAAACGATCGAGTCGTTGTGCACCGGAGAACTTGGAGAGGACCGGAAAAGTATACGCGAGAAAAGGTAGTATCTCACAGATACGCGCAGCAGAGTACCACTTATACCGTGAGAAATCTCGAGTTAAATATTCGTGATATAAGACGGACACACGGTTGCTTGAAAAATGAGTAATCTAGCAGGTAACACTTGAATAATATATCGAAATATATCGAATGACACGCCCTTGAGGGAATACTCGGACCGTCCACTCAAAAACAAACGGTATCTTGCGGCGAACGTTTCGACCGATCCCTATAAATCCGTCCGACGAGCTTTGCAACGACCGTTCGTGAGAGCGAAAGTGCTCAACAATTGCGACGCATTGCGCGAGCCTATGCACAAGCCTGGTAAATCGCGTTGCGCGACTTACGGGAAAGCGCTATCCCAACATCGCGCTTTCTCAAGGCAATCCTAACGCTGAGGACGATATTGTTGTATTCGCTTCGCAAACTCTGGACAGAAATCAGACGTTTGGTTTTTACATTCGAATCTTTCAGGCGATATCGAAGTATTAAACTTTCGTTACATACAACAACAATAGCGTTGGCGTACGGAGAAATTCAAATACCTGGGTGTTGTCCTTTTTACTTCCAGCTAGAGGGATATACGCAGGTATAAAGAATATGAAGGAGAAATGTTAGTCGACACAAGGCCGCTGGTTTATAGGCGATCTGGCTATTATGAGCGAGAATCGTGGAGGATGCTCGTGGGCGCCATTTGTGGACGCGATGGTTCCTATAAAACCTAGGTGGAGGTAACCTGCCTTCCCTCGGCCACCACCTGCTCGCTATAAGACCTTCGTGAACACATGCCGTGTCTGACGAAAGATATTCTCCCGAGCAGCTTGCGCGACCCATCTGGTCTCAAGTTTCTCGTTCGACGGTGCATTTCTTCGCTTATCAGGGCCATCTTTCCGACAACTATCGCTCGAAATTTCACTTCATCGAAGCTAGATGATACGAGGTAGTGTCGGTACGCACAAAAAGCTTCACAAATGGTGGTGGTTTTAAGAAGAAATGTCGTATGATCTTCCGGAACGGAAAAAAGAGCACGTGTAGATGTAAAACAGATGATTTCTCACATCTAACACGATGTATAAGAATCGATATCGTGAAAAACGTACTATTGAAACGGACGAGCTACAATATTAAAGAAATAAAGCCGTTGATAAGTGAAAAAGCATGTATGCAGAAACGTCGTACAGGTTTGAGATCTTATCTACGCTTATCACAATAGTTGCTCCATCGACAAGTGATATAAAAGTCGAATGTGTCGTAATGAGATGCTCGCGTTTGGGTCGGAATAAATTTCGGGATAAAGAGATTGAAATATAAGGCCGAAAAACTATCAGCGATGCGTCATATTAAACTTTTGCTCTCAAAATCAACGTACGCTTACACACCGCAGCTCGAGAGAGGTATGCTGAAAAGTATCTCGCATAAATATGCAATATTTTAGAGCGAGCGTAATTTGTTACTCGGTTATCGCGAGCGTTTCCTTTGATATCGTTGCTCCCAACAATCTATCGCAACTCGTAGACGACAACTTGGGCGTACAACCGCGTCGTGATAGGTTATATTTGGAACAAAAACGAACGAAAAAAAAACGCACAGTTTAAAATACAGTCGTAGGTGTTCCGTGATAATGCTACGCGAAAAGAAAGAGCAACATTGTTTATCGCAGCGATATCGTATTTTTCTCGTTGGATGGGCCGCACCATGAAACGTCCCGTATAGCCTCGACAAAGGGAAGAAGAGGAAGCTGGGAGAAAGAGATGTGTCAAGTACATACAGTGTTACGTATTGTAGGTACGCGTTTTAAAAACGCTTTAGGAACGAAACGGGATTATTTTCCAAGTCACAACGAATTAATGCCCGAATTAATCGATCTGGAAACAAAAAAAGATGACGTAAATTCCTACAAGAGTAAACATCACAAAAGTGTAAAATGCGGGATTACCGCCAATTGGAATAAGTGAGTCTTTTCATCGGATGCATTCATTTCTGAGTTAAATATTCATACAATTTCAATCCGGGCGATTTTCCTACTCCCCCCTTTTTTTTTCCAAACGTGCGCCTGTATTTTTAATAAAGAACAAAGTAGTCGTTGAAATATTCTTTAGTACGCCATATAACGAAGCATATTACGCGCGCTCAGAATTAATGTATATTACGTATTCGCGGGCGTATCTTTGCGCGAATGTTTCATCACGTATACCTGACAAATTCAAACTAGATAGGTAGGTAAGACTGGTAAGAGAAACAGAGGATCGGTTGGTTAAACGGCGGTTGATCAGCTAATATTTACAAAGACGATGGTGTCGGGAATTAATTCTCAATCCATTCGACAAGCTGTTGCAATGACGTAGCTCTGCTTAGAACATTTACATTATCACGTAAATCGTACGTGATAACGACAATTGCGTCCGTGCACGATCGATGCAAGTCAATTCCATAACCGACTCACTTATTCTATTTATTTGTCGTACGTAACGACAAACGCACTAAAACGAGTGTAATTTGAATCTGCGCGTCCTCATTCTTCTTTTACACTACGGTTTTTAAGCGCACGTTGAATAAAATTAACATAGTGTTTCTTTTCAAAGACCTTAGTTATCTGCTGATGCGGCATCGATAAACGGAAGATAACAAAGGGATTCCTTTTCAACCACAAATAATGGTAGATGATACCTGGTTAGTTATCAAGATGGGACCTGAAGCTTAGGTATTTGGGAATCAGACAGTCTAAGGATACAATGTGAAAAATTGTCCAAATTGCGATTTAAAAATAATACACATTTTCACTAGGAAAACGCATCCCCGACTCTGAGGCACCCTGTGTAGCGTGGATAAACTCATTATCAGTCGAGTGAGACTCGCAATTAATCTTGCATGCCAACGAGAAAAACGTTTTTAACTGAGAAGAGCAAGATGCACCAATGTCAGGAATTGTGAGTATATATAATTAACTAGTGGCTATCGATGGTGTGGACACGCAAAACGACATCGTCGCGATAAAACTTGAATACTGTTAGTGGCATATCGAAATTATGCCGGTGTCTGTTTGTAATTCGAGACACGAGAGACTCGCGCAAGAGAATCGTTCGATTGATCCGTCAAAAAGGAAACACGTCGGAATATTTTACGGGCGACGCAATACCGTGAGCGAAACAGCTGCGGAGCTACGTCGGCGACAGGAAAAAAAACTCTAGCACACTCGTTTGTATCGCGCGGACGACGGGTACGCTCGGTCGTTTAATGGAACCAGCGAGAATCAACGGCGGAGACGACGATCGGAAAAGGTTCTCTCGACGGTGTGGTGATGGAGCGAGAGACGTCCGGAAGAGAAGCAACGAAAGGACGCGTCGATAGAGAGACGGAATGTAGATAAGTAGGAAGGAAGGAAGATCGATCGAGAAGGAGAAAAAAGCGGGTACGTTATAAACGACGTTTTACACACGACGAAGCTCCGTTTCCGGCGTGCGTTCCGTGGCATACGAAATGCCCGTCGCCGCAGGGCGTATCGATTCGGACAAAACAATTGTGGCCGAGTGTGCCGTCGTTTCCAAGTCACACACGCATTCGCTAGTAGCATAGAAGCACATTTTTCTTCTCCGCCCAGTGTACTAACGACGACCGTACACAGTCTTGTCCGTTCGACGTCATCAGTGAAGAAATGATATTTATCCTACCGTTTTGGATAACACTCCCGCGTCGCCGTCATGCCTCGACGTGTTCCTGTATTTGCGACAGTAATTGTCGTTGTCGAAACGAACAGAAGCCACGGCGATATTTGGAACAGGCAGGCAGGCAAGCGGACAGGTAGAGCAGGCAGACACGCGCGTACCAAACACACTAGCAAACGTGTTAATAACGCATCGTGTGGGACACACACAGACACACTCACTCACTCACGCACGCACGACGAGTGACGCACGCACGCACGCGCGCTTTTACCGCAGATATACACTTTCTATAGCGAGCGCGCGCGCACACACATGTACACACACACACAAATGTCGCGCCTTAGCCACCAACGCCTATCTTACGTACGCGACACTACGCCTCGCTCAACAACGGCACACGACAGACTGAGGCCAACTTAGACTTGTCGCGGCACGGCGGGATGAAGGGACGACCGACCGACCGCAAGGTGGGGAAACCGTCGGATCTCTTCGGTGGGGAACGCCATCTCAGGTGCGGATGTTGCGCTCGACGCGCCACCTCCCTTCATCGAACGCGACGACAGCGACAGCCCGGAGTCTCTGTATGGAAACCCTATTTCACAGGAAAAAATTCGTATTTAATGACGAAAAATGTCTTATATTCATAAAAGATGACCTTTTACACCAGGGAAAAAAGCCGTTCTGCGAAAACGTTCTTACTGTTGACCAAGAGTATTACGGACAAGCGAGCGATATTATTTTAAAGGACGATCATTGGGCTAACGTTTCGCCAATTTAATCATTCAATGCTGGCTAAAACTGATCAGTCAGCATTGATAGTTGTAAGCCAATCTAGGCCGGGAAAAACGCAAACAGAGATATACGCGTGCAAGCAAAATTTGATCTTTCAATCTCTTGCGTTTTTCTGGAATGTTTTAATGTATATTCGTTTGATTCGAAGAAACTCTAATAGAGGGTATGGCGCGCGGAACAAACGTTGCTGCGCGTAAATAATTTCTTATAGACTATACTACAAGGTGCACATCTCTTACTTACTTACATCGAATCAATCTAACGTAACGGTAACGTCACTATCATAAACCTCACGTATAAAAAAATTTGACAGCCGAGAAATATTCGCCGATGATTTCACTACAGGGGTTAGCGTAGTAAAAAATTCGTAATTTCGACGTAAGATCTAATGTAAGAATAACGTTGTTGGGATGATTGTTATTCGATAACAAGATACGCAACGCGGAGAATCTCCATGGTGAAATTCCAACTCTCCGAGAGTGTACACCCCTGAACGCTTAATATCGTGGAGGGTAACAGAGAGGAAGAAAGATAGGGGGAGTGTGTCGAAGCACAACGTAGGGACCGTCGAATCGAAAAAGAAAAAACGGTAGGACCTACTCTGAAAGAGAGAGAGCGCGTCTCGTCGAGCCACACCGCGAGCGATAGAGAGAGCAAACGCGAGACGATTGGCGAGAGGCCGCACCCACGCGGTCCCCGCGCTCCCACGCGGAAGAGTACCAGCACTGACACAGCCCTGAAGAAACCGAGTAAACACGCCGCGACTATTCTCTCTCTCTCTCTCTCTCTCTCTCTCAAGTCAGTTTTTGAAACCACGAAATCTCAGTGATGTTAAAAATCTTCACGTTTCGGAAATGTCGTCGTCATACCAAGTCGGTGAACCTTCGCAACTTGAAACTATCTCCGAAATTGTATCATAGTTTGAATTCCTCACGTTTTTCTTCTCTTTTGATTATTTCCAGCTGAGACTTTTTCACGCGTGTCAAACCAAAAAAAAAAAAAAGAACGCGACTTTCGACCGTAGCACTCATCTGTTCTCGCGCTAAACGCGCATGCGCGCACGGCTTTTTAATTCCACCGATTCGCAGCCGACGTGATGGTTGTCCGCCACGGGAATATTCGGGATGGACGGGATATTTAATGCGGGGTATTCGCTTTGTCGTCGTTGCGTGATGCAACGGCGTAAAACGTGGCGCGCGACCAGTGAGCTCTCTCTCTCGTACAGAACTTGCACAACGTCGACGGTGTAACGAGTGAGTTTCGTTCTTAATAAGCTTCTTTCACGATCGATGGAAATGAAATTCCGGCCGGAATACTTTTTCAAATGATTTCGCTCGTACTGCGTGAGCCCGCTACTATTTACGCAACACATTGTAGAGGACGGACGTCAGACAGATATCACGGTCGAGTACGCTAAACGCGCTGATAACTCCAAGTTAAGCCAAAATCAACACACGCTCCGGCATCGTGACACAGCTGCCGCGTCATATCGAGTCAAAGCTCAAGCGTGTCTCTCTCGACTAGCCATTGGTCGTTGTACAATCGTATATTTATCGAATTCAGTGTGAAAAACTGCTGTTTACGCGTTACGAAGAAGTCTACCTTTTTTTCGTCTCTCCCCCGCTCATGTTCCCAGACGGGAAAGCGGGTTTCGGAACGTTAATTTTACGTAATACGAGTCTGCGCTCGGTAGGAACGAGTTCTCCCTTCGCGTATATTTACCGCGATCTCGGATCGATAACCGAGTTTTCCGACTAGTCGACGGACGCGCTCACTCTGGTTCCTCCTCTTGAGAAAGCAGGATGTCGCTTCGTATTGCGCAGGAATGACACAGGTTTTAGCTGTGCGTCAACGGACTGACAGACGAGAAGGAAGAATGCTTAGTAAGAAAAAGATGATTAACATGCGCACGCATGAGATCTCTGTGCATGATCGTTACGCGATTGAAAGATCTGTTCTCGATAACGGCGATATTTGCGAAATCGTCGGTATTTCACGCACGCGACGAAACAACGATATTTTAAGGGATAACCGTGCACCGAATTTGACAAGATGCGCGCGGAAATCATGAGAAGGCGGAAACAGAAGAAGAAGAAGAAAGTTGGAAAGCATAGATGAATAGGGTTCTATTAACTATGCACCCTTATCAATTGGAAAATTGCAATGGGAACGGAAGAAAGAAAGAGGAAAGACTGCGTCGCGTACGAAGGAAGGGAGGGAGAGAACCAGTAGCGGATAACCTTGGGGCCCCGATTACGGGAGAGCCTGGCAAATTTGAGAGAGAAAAGTGTCGGAGATTTCTTCAAGTGTCTGACCCTGCAAGCAATTAATCTGAATGAATTCGATGTTCAACTGGACAATAAATTGGTGAAAAATTCACAGCAAGTCGAACGCGTGATTCAGCCACACTGCAATAACGCCATCCAAAAATGTAGTTCGGATTGTGTCTTTTGCCCCGTTTCTCTTCGAAAATACAATTCGTTACTGGAAAACAAAAGAGAGAAAGGATATATATTAAAGGAGAACGCGAAAGAGATGGGGATTAAGTTTACGCCCTCGTCGTACCCAAGAACGTATCGCAATACCAACATGGAGAAGCGCGAGTGACGAGTTGAAATTTTTCTCGCCGGTAACTCGACGTTTGCGGCATCGCGCGACATCGAGGATGTTGCGAGCGACCGGAACCGTGTCGACGACCCGCATCGTCTATGCACCCTTGTGAATTGGAAAATTCCGCGCTTGCCAGCCAACGGTGGGGACGGAGAAGAGGGTACTCGCGTAGAATAGCCAGGGGCGTATTCGGTCGGAAAAATCCTAGAGAAGATCCCGAAGCGACGAAGAAAATGTTGGAGAGAAGGTGAGACGAGAAAGAAAGTTTCCTCGACACTCCCTATTTCTCTTGACTTGGCAATAGCAGTTATCAACGTGATTGATAATATCCTCTCTGTCGTATCATTCGGAGAAATTATTGTGTCTTCAACACGTTAATAAGCAAATCATTGAGATTTGCTCGAGTTTTAACTAGCGAAAGCTTGTGACAACGTCATTACTCTAGCAACCTTAAACATTTAGGCGCGCAAGTTTCGTCTACGCAAAATTCAATTATCGTCGAAAGTCGTCTAGCAAAAAATGCCCCGCACGTTTGAATTTCTCTCGTCGATCCCCGCAGGCGAGAAGAAGCGCGGTGAGACACCCTGTATTTTGAAATAGAACGAGAGAGGGAGGAGGCGGAGAAAGAGATAGAGCGAGGGATTGATAAGGCGTGCGCATGCGTCACTCGTCGTGGGCGTCGGAAATGTGTTGACACACGAGAGAAACTGAAAGCGAAAGAGAGAGGGAAAGGGCGGGAGACGGAGAGCGTGGACGCCCGTATGTATGTAACCGTTGATGCGGTTCCCATGCAGCACCTCCGTCGAGAGGATCCAGGATCGATCGAGCAGAGACGGGCTAATGGAGGGAAAATTAGAACGACGGCGTGAGAAAGAATTTCAACAAAATGAATTCGATTGAAACGAGGATCTTCGCAAGCTGATAAAATACGTTCGCCCAGCGAAACGGTATGCTCTCGAGAATAAATGCGATTCGAACAAAACGAACAAGGAGAGGGACGATCAATCGACAGCTAAATTATTACGCTACTCTCGCGACGTACTTGAAACGCGCAAAGTAGCGCTTATAATTCGCTTTATAATGTAAGAAGAAGAGTATGCCGCGCATCTATAATTTCCGTCTATGGGCAGCTCTGTCGTTACAAAGGATCTATTTTTCATGAAACTTTTAAGAGTCCCGACGGGGAATACCGGCCGGCCGTATTCCTCTCTCGCGAGGGCTTGCTGAAATTTATGTTTAAGCCCGTTTCGAGGAAGCAGGTAGAAGCAAAGATATACGGCTAAATAGTCATGGTTACCGTGAGAGCTTAAGTGTCCCGCCACTCCGCTATGAAGGGCTACTCGATACGCTTATTATTACCGGTAACTCCCCCTTCTTATCGGTTAAAACCGCGATAAACTCGACGGTATGCTTTTGTATATACCGGAAAAAGCATACAACCACCGAGTTATCTTGTTAACAATCTCCGTCGCATTATTTACATAGGTAGATGGTCGGCAATATATTTTACTAGATAACGAACGAGGTTTGTCCTTTGTCGCGCTTTTTCCTCGATGGGATAGAGCGATTACAGGGAGACGCGTATATAAATCTTAGGTAGCGGACGGATCTTCGGAAAGCGTACGCAGAGCCCGGGTCTTTCTGTCTATTGAAAAATTCTATGCATTTATAAGTGCCGCTGCACACACAGCGCGGCTTGTTGCCGCTCATATATTTTTCAGTCGCGCTCCCAAGTGCGTTTTTAATTCGCGATTTAACGGCCGCCTATAAATCCCACGACACGCTTATATCGCGAAGAGATCGTTGCTTTCCACAAATCGAATTTTTAATTGCTCGCGCGTGTGACAACGGTTTTTCGACGAAGGAGTATGTCGCGCCGGGAAAAAGGTATCGAGAGGAAAATGAGACGGCGTTAACAGGACACCCCGTACATACAGGAACGCAATTCCCGACTGATACACACGAATCGATCGTAGGGCGTCACGGACGGATTTAAAGGGTCAGCGGCTTAAACGCCCGACCGGCGATGTACCGTTAATTACTAAGATTGACCGCGTTTGGATCGTTTGGTCGACCGAAACGAACGTCTCTTCGAAGCGTCGGTCGACGAAAGAGAAAAACATGGAAGAAAGAGCATTATGCTTACTTTTGTCGCAAAAAAAAAAAAACACCGTTGATGCACACACCTGTACGGATATTTGTATACAAACAAGAGTGTTCGATCGGCAGACAAAAGTATCACATCGGGAGGGGGGAACATGAGAGATGGAAAAACATAGGTGCGCGGAGCGAAGCGCCTTCCCGCGTGTAACCAATCATTTTCCCCGAACTCACTTTTCATCGAGAACCGTCCTTACATTCTCTCACCGGAGTACGTATACTCACGGGATGTGTAAATATCATCGCACTTAAAACGGATGCTCTGTCTTAATATTGCCAATCAATAGAAAAAATGCACAACGTCCTACTCGGCGAATATCTTCGGTAGCGCAGACAGGAAAAAGGAATCGAGAGAGAGAGAGAGAGAGAGAAGCAGCAGATGTAGCGGGATAGAGACAGATAGATAAGCAGAGCGTGCTTCCGAAATTGCGATGGGAAGATTCCTACCTTTCGAGCCAGGGCAAACTTTTTCTCTCTCTCTCTCTCTCTCTCGTTTTGTCTCGTCAGAGCAACGTCATAGTGCAGCGGCGTAGTGACGCCATTTAATCAAACGGCGACCAGCACGATTTATCGGTCGGCGATGGCCGCTCGCGGCAGCTCACCACTGAGAACACCGAGGTCGCTCCGTGTGCCTCACGAGACAGCGTAATGTTCGGCGACCCCGCCCATCGATCAAGACTTCGGTCGGAAAGAGAGAATGTCCAACACTGATCGCGTCCGTCTTAACGCGTGACGGCGCGCGACTTTTCTCTGTGAGCATCTCTCTCTTGCCGACCGGTGCCGGGAATAATCGAGAGAGCGAGACAAATATCGCTCCGATCTTTACATTATTCGCGAAAGGATATCCTTCGATCACAAATATTTCATCAGATTGAAAAAAACTCGTACCAAGCCGGCGCTGCGCGCGACGATGCTGTGTTCCTCCGCCATCAGGAACGTCATGAACTCGGAACTATCACGAACCTGCAGTGGCGCCAACGAAAGAGCAACAAATTAGCATCGAGAGACATAGAAATTTCGCTGTAAATCGCGAAAATAAGCGCGAATTGTGGAAAACGTTATATTTTCTTCGTGCAAAGTCCCTACGATTTCGTTATCGTACGAGTGTATTGATAATCTCTTTCTAGTAATTACACAGGGAGTCGGCTTCTTCCTCACATGGAAACGCGCCTCGCGATTTATCCATCCGACGTTGGCAGCGTTGCGCGTCGTCTGCACCGCGCTGACAGCTCGCGTTATTGACACCGGAGACGATTCATCCGAGGGATAATGCGAGTCGGCGGTGAGCGCGCGCGATGCTTCGTGCGCCGCCGTGAAAGCCGAGCGCGGCCGAAGCGGACGACGGCGCTCGATCGAACGTCTTCGTTGACGGTGCGCGTTCGTGCAGCCTCACGGCCGGACTCGTCCTTTCTCGCGTTTCGTCAAGTCCGCTGACGATCGAACGATCGATCGTCGTTATCGGCTCGTCAGAGGCTACTCAACGGTCGCCGCTCCATCCGCGACGCTTTCTTCACGCTTGTCAATTTTCCACGGTATCGGTGTTTTTCCGTCACACGTCGGTAAAATCGTCAAGCGACAACCGTCGGAACGTCATGTATAGTATGTCCTTTTTTTCCGACGAATTACGCAGTTTTGTAATCGCCAATGAGAAATCGAACGCGCGCGATTGATCTTCCTTCATTCCGAGTGTTTCTTTGGATAACTCATCTAGCCGCTTGTTGACAGTATTCTCCACCACTCTGTGTTTTCTTTGCCGAGGATTTTCCAGCGCAATTTCTTCATTCAGCCAACGCTTCGTTCAGGAGGATGAATGATTCTCGACTAATTCCGATAAGGGAAAATCTCTGCTGATGTTGTTGGTATTTCGAAGAATGCAAACTCGTTTGTGAATTTATTGCGAATTTCCCTTAACAAGGTGAGTTTTCACAGATGAGTCATTCGTGACGTAGCGAATGGGTACACTGTCCAGCAAATGTAAGAGCTATCCTAGATCATCGTTGAATGCATCAGACTGAATACAATGTGTAAATAAAACAACTTACGCTCGTATTCGATTGCACCCTGTCAGTAAATCTAGTCTTGTAAATGTTTTTGATACAAATGCAACTCCTGTGTGCATTGATAAAATAGGCTGTGCTATACGTGTGCTGTATCATACAGATTATTATTTTCTTTTTTAATTATAGAATTGGGTTAATGGAGTAACAATGAAATAGGGTGAAACTAGAGGGAATTTCAAATATATATCACTAAAATTTCATTATATTTTCAATAAAACATTTCCATCAGGGAGTGTGAAAGAAGAAAACAATGGGTGCAATGGAAGACACACACTGATAATATAACCTAGTATATGTAAACATTCTAAAATGATGATACAGAATGATAATCGCGTGAATCAAATGCGACTTTGATATATAAAGTGATGGCTTGCGGAGAATGTTCATATATATAATACAATTTATATATGTATAAAATAAGCGACGTGAGATGTAACCTTTTGTAGACAATTATATCACAGGTAGCATCGTCCCTTCCTTTTGAAAATCAGTAAATCAAACTTTGCAGAAAAAAACATCACAGAGAAAGATGGTGGAAAAGTATTGAAACGGAAGCTGCCGAAACAAGTGTCTCGTGGGGGAAGAAAAACAGAGCGAAGAAGACAACAGAGAATTCGGTATGATCGGTGGTAGAGGTAGAGCTCGCTCGAGAATATCAGGCGGGGTGGTGGAGGCATGGAAGCCGAAACTGGCCGACCGTCTCTTCAGAGGCTCTTTAGAGGTTCCTTGCCATCTACAGGAATACCCGGATTAGATGTTATAAGAGCCCTGCATCAAGTACGATTCATTCATTCATACGTGTAAAAAAGCTCGTCTTCTCCGGAAATTTGTCGTATCTGTTAAACTTGTGTTGTAAAATTTGAACCGTAGTGCGAGTCTCTCTCAGAGACTTCTGTCCCATCAGATGTGAAATTGTTTATGCGGTTGATATATCTCGTAGTATTCGGTGGCTTCTCTTGGTCAACTTGTCTTGGTGATTCAGACGGTCGTATCGTTGCGTTCAGCCTTGGATTCGTCGCGAGAGGAACTTCGTCGTCTGCAAGAGAGCGTCGGGACTTTCTCCGGCGAGAGCTACGTCGACGCGGTCAGTCGTCTGGCCCTCGAGAATCACGCACTCAGGCGGAGGATTTTGAGCAGAGGCTGCGAGTTTTCCAGCGATGCAACAACCAGTCCGAGACGACTCGTCGTAGAGGAGCGTACGAAGTAAGCGTTTCTGTTGGCGCGAAATTTAATAGCCATTCGAGACCCCTCTTATGTGGCAGCCAACACTCGGATCCCGGCACTATGGACGTGAAGAAGGCCGATGCGATCGATGGACACCACAGCAGCAACGACGCGTCGAAAGACAGCTCGAAGATTGCCGAGCCTGCGATGCTGAGCGTCGTTCCTCCGATTGAAAGTCGCAAGTCTTCGAATGCGGTTAATAACGAGGAAGTCTCGGGTAAAGTAACGTTTGTACCGAACGACAATTCCCCCGAAGATATTGTAACCTCGAGAGGGAAATCGTTCCAGGCGTGGAGCATCTCGACGTTCCCGATAAGGATACCGAGGACTTGAGTCTAAAGTCCATCTCCGACGGCGACAATTCCGTGTTCAGCGACCACACGCAGCCGCCTCTTCGCCAGCAGGGCGATTCTTCGAGACCAAACGAACATTCGGAGAACGAATCGGAGGAACTGGACGACATCGAGCTGATATTCACGACGGACGAGACCGATCTCGGTCTGCAGGAGGACCTCGTGTCCATCACGGAGACCGAGTCCTGGCAAGTCCAGGCGACGAGCCAGCCCGTTCTTCTCAAGTACACGAAGTCGGCGGAGGGCGAGTCGTTGGTCTGCAACGGCGACAAGACCAGCTCCGTCGAGGAGGCCGTCTCCTCGCAGAGCTCGAGCATCGATCGCGAGGAGAGCGTCGACAGATTCGACGAGAGTTCCAGCACCAGGCTCAACAAGATGTGGTCGCAGTGCTCCGTCCTGGTCGAGACCGACATCAGCAAGTGCGGCGTGTTGGAAGACGAGGGCGGATCGTTGCGACACGCCGCGAGAAGGAACACACTGGCCGCGCCGCCCACGGCTTACAGGTGGGTGCTTGTAAAATGGGTCCTTGCGCTCGAGCAATTTCCGGGCGACCTTTCAGGCCCATCATCCATCGGGAAGCTCTGGCTGGCAATCGGCGGAAGAGCTCCGCGCCGTTGCGACCGGTGATGGACCGCAGCGGCGGCGGCGCCCGGAGAGAATCCGGCGCCCAGACGGACATCTCCGCGCTGCCGGCGCAGTGGCGGTCCGAGAGCTATCTGGCGCACAAGGTCGCGCACACCTTCACCACCCTGCCGAGTAAGTTCGCCCTGCCGACGGGAGTGCCCGGCCGGCTGAGGCTGTCGGACAAGACTCGAGAAGCCAGAAGGGTCATGTTGTCGGACATCAGTTTCACCAGCATGGTGCCGGAGTTGTCGAGGAGCGCGGATCACCTGTGCCATGATCCCCACGCCCAGGTAGTAACGCCTTTCGTTCACCCCCCGGAACGAAGAAGGAACTTTCCTTTTCCGCAGACGTGTTCGCGCGGCCTCCGTACGCCGGAAGCCCATCGACGTGAGTCTCTGGGTTCCCCCGCCGGATACTGGCCGCGTTGCAACCCCGCGACGGGCCTGCCGAGTCCTTGCGACTGCCGCTTGTCGAGCGACCTCTACCGATACCGCGGCTCCTTGACCTCGATACCGTCGCCCGAGGTGGTCGGCGCTCCGCCGCGCAGGCATTCCTGGAGGGCGACTGCGGCCTCCTTCGACACGTGGCGGGCGCCGGTCGCGACTTCCACGCCGCGGCCCACGTGGTCCTCGATGCCGTCGTCTCCGACGCATCCTCCGTCGCAGACCTCCTCCTCCAGAGCCTCTTCGAAAAATCTACCAAAGAGGACGCGATCCAAGGTGACCTTTCAAGGTACGAAGGAGCGTGGGCGAGTCGAGATTTGCGCACGGGTCGAAAGTGACGATGATTCGCACGCAGAATGTCCGACGCGCGGTAGCCTGCCCAACCTGCGCTCGGATTCGGCCGGCGGTGAGAACAGCGGGGATTCCACCGAATCGTTGATCGACGAGGCCGAGGATTACCTGCGCCGAAGTATCGACTCTATGCTGACGATATCAAGCGCCAGCACGGATCATTGGAGTAAACAGAGGCGAAGAAGAGCGCGCAGACACTCGGAACCCGATCTGATTCGCGATTGGCATCCTCCTCAGGATGCCAGGCCGTATTTGCCAAAGGTACGTGTCGTCGGCGGATCGTGGCGGATAATCGTTTCAAGTCGTTGTCTGTCCGCCAGATACCGAGAGATCTCAAACTGGATCACCTCGTCAAGGTCATATCGCCGGAGGGCAGGGTCCTTCAGGGTCGCGTGAGATACATAGGTTCTGTTCCGGGCCGGGAAGATGCACACGTGGGCGTCGAGCTGCCGTATCGCAACGGCTCGTCCGACGGTACATTTCACGGTAGAAAGTTCTTCGAGTGGTAAGTTTGCGAGACGAGAGAGCGTTTCAAGAAAGCTCGATGATGTTTGATGTCTCTCTCTCTCCCTCTCTCTCAACAGTGAACCGAATCGAGCGATTTTCGTACCATTCAAAAAGGTGGTACTCGCCTGGTGCACCACCTGACCCGAGGCTTCTGTGCCCGCCACTCCTCGTATTCTACTCTCCCAGTACACCATGTAAAAACGAGCTGGGAGAAACGTAAGTTACAGCCTCTGTTGTGTGATTCTCCATAATCAATTAATTCTCTCATTCCCACGATGGAATTGCACAGATTCTCACTACGAAAGAAGTGCAATGCTACATGTTTGATATCTTCGGTCACCACTGCCTGCGGAAATAGTAGTTCCAAAGACATCGTCTGATAGAACCGCCTCGCTTCAATATTTCAGACTTGCCCATTTGACTGATGAATATTCGCGAAGAGAGTCGGGGTACGTGAATACATCGTTACCGTCTGCTAAACGATTAGTTTTAGGAATGAGAGAATTAAATTTCATATGATTTTTTTTCTTCGATACGAGGAAATAAGAGAGGAGACAGACCGAGGTATCAGCCGCTGATGAATTTTCAGCAAGAATAATCAAAAGTATCGATAAAGTTTCCGTGAATGAGCCAACCCTTACCTAATCTAGGAAAATTATGTTTCTCACTTAAGGAAAACCAAGCGAATTTTGATTAACATTACTAGTGCACGCATGGAGAACAATTTCGCACGGAACTTGTTAAGATGGAAGTTTTCTCTCTCGTTCGAAGATTTCATCCGACAGATCGTTTTCTCTTCCTTGCACAAATATAATGACGAAGGTTATACTAATACAGTGTTACTTTTTTAGACTCTATTCTCGTATATAAATATCGCCTCACTCTGTTTCTCGGCTGGTGATCAAATGTACAGTTTAGCCGATATCAACAGCGAAAACTTGCTCTCGACGTGTGTGTGTGTTTTTAAATGGGACTAAACGCGAATACAGAAGACACCCAACTCTCTCTCTTTCAGTCAAGACAGTGACAGATATTAATTTCTTATCGATCTAATAATATTTCATGTATTGCGCGTTGCTTACGAATTCACGAGCTTTCGATGAACAGATGTTTTAGTGTACGTATGTATTTTATGTATACCTATCTGTACATTTTAAAGAGACACGCGTACATGTGGGCACTTCACTTGGTTGTATAAAGACACCTATCGTTTTATCGATGGATCCGATCAGAGAGCAAGGAGGGACCGCATCGATTCTACCGAATTTCTAGATTCATAGAATCCCTCTAGCTGAATGTTAACGTAAAGAAAAAAAAAACAAAGAGATTGTTGTCAACCTCCCCCTCCCCCCTCCCGCTATTTATTGTAATCGTACATATAACGAGTGCCGGAAAATAAAGAAAATTGAATTGCAATGCAAGATCGTCCTTCGTTCCTTTTATTCCTCGAGGTATCTCGATGTCTCTCAATGATTTGCCTGCTTCAAAAGGGTATTTCTTGTTTGAATATTCTTGAAATCACAGCTCTTTTCCTTCGGACAATTCCCTTCGCGTGCAACTCTTATCGTGTAACGAATATACCGCACGAATGACGGAATTTTTCGATAGAACTGCATCACAAACGATGAGCCGGGTAATCGGCGTACCAGCTAAAAGCGCCGTTGGAACCGGTGTGTCCTCCGAAGTCGACGTAATCCAGAATACGCGTCGCTGATCGCTCGGAAGAGTCGTCCTGGTGAACACCGATCGGCACATATGCCTCCGTTTGTCTAGCCATCCTCGCCAGCAACGGTGCAATCGGGCTCACTTCAATTACGTCGATACCGTCAATGCCGTCAACGGGAATTGCAATGTAACGTCGACCACCAAACACGTTACAAGCCACGGACAATAGCATCAACGCGGTACCCTGAATATTAAAAAGAAAGAAAAGAGAGGGAGAGAGAGAAAAAGAGAAAGAGAGAAGTTAAATTCGCTTGCAAACGATGAGTGTAGTATCAACTTTTGTTGTCCACGAGATATCTTTCTCTCGTTTAATTATTTATTAAACGATATATCCGACTATACTCGACTTTGATTAGAAAATTTCCCGCGGTGAAAAAACGAAAGAAAGTTAGATTGCCGGATAAAATTTGTCGTTATTTACCAAATTATTCATCGTCTTCATGGTAAGCTGAAAGTCAACCTGACGTTGAACTAAAGTTGAACTAAAGAGAGAGGCTCAATCGCCGGCGTTTTATACGTTTCGTTCCGCCACAGCTTTCTAATCCTTCGAAGGAACCGGCAATTACTTCTGGCTACTTCTTGCAGCATGTTCATCTCGTTGCCAAGTTGGCACGACCACGAAATGTACCGAGTCCTCGAAAAGAAATGATTATCTCCTTCTTCCTCGAGTCACGCCTCGGTACTTTCGATCTTCTTTCGATCAAACTTTCGATTATCCTCTCTTTCCTCCGAGCGTTTTTGCTCGCCCGCGATATTCCCGATGATTTAACTGCTCGATAAACGGATTTTTCCGAAACTATCTTTATTCTTTTACACTAAACTGTTTTGCAAAATTAACAGAAATAAATTTGGCGATACTGCTCATTTACAATTGAAACTTCAATTACAAGTATATATAACGAACGATACATATTAGTTGCTCTATTACATTCTTCCACATTGAAATACAGTTAGATATTATAATATACAGTTAAATATTATATATGGATCAACGTTCCTGGTCCCTTTTTTCAGTCATGTTGTATTATGAAACGAAAAGTTAGAATGATACAAATTTCGTTCAAATATTTTCTAACATTTCGACACGACTTTGCTACAAAACAGGCAAATCCGCAAGTCTTATTATAATGTAAGATAAAATCTGCGAGAGCACATACACGAGTATTATATACATATATATAATGTATCATATTATACATAACTATGAGAGAATATAAAAATAAAACGGGAATCCTTCTATACTAGAGATAGAAAGCAGGAAATACTTTTTTCGAATCACATCTTTCCATTTATCTCCAATTTCTTATCAGCGGGCAAGTTTTCTGGTTCAAACTTATCAGGTTTTGCATCATTTATATCCAACGTTGATTTCTCCGGTGCGACGTCACTTTGGCGACCTTCCACCGACGTTGCAATTACTTGAGCCGGCTCATTGGTTTTCTGTAAAATTATAGAATGGAAAAGGATCGTTTAACATCGCTGAGTCACAATAAATATCCATCACACATGACATGTTGTAAAAAAATCATTTATTCTCGCGCATTGACACTAAATATGACTGTGTTCGCGGGAGATTTGCGTAAATTGTAAAAAATAACACACGATAAATACAATAACTATACAGAGGTTCTGCATGATGCACGCGCGCGCTATTGTTCTTACCTTCGGGCGCGGAGCTATGGAGCTAAATAGATTCGGAGGTGATACTGACTTGTTCATCTCGCCTTCTTCTGCGTGTGCAGTCTTGGACTTACTCGGAAGTCGAGTGGATAAAAACTGTTGCTTCGTTAGACTTGTCACGATATCAGTCATCTTCGAGTGAGTGTCTTCCTTATAATCGGCGAAACCCATATTTATTAGATTTTGCCCAACTTGAAGTTTCTGTGAGACAATAAAAAGTATTTAAGAAATCCGTGAAAGATGGGTGATACAGTGACGAGTTTTTCAGATTACCAGGAAAAGGAGAACAATTTTCAAAATAAATATCATCGAGCAATATTACACAAATCGCTGTAAATCTCAAGTTGTACATAATTGTTACCCCCCTCCCCCCCTCCCCGATTTTTTGTAATATGAAAACTCGTAAATTAAGCGTGATTAGCCAAGAACGGTGAATAATGAAGAAAAAAAATCTCTGTTTCACAGATTTCTCGGAAGTACATGTACCTTAAATAGAAGTAGAATCTAAATCGAAAGAAGTGTCGCTTGCATTTAGCATTCAAGATATAGCAGTGTAAATATCTGCCATAAAGAATCACTCCCGATTTTGTAATAATTAAAAGATAATTGACACTTTGCTAAATGACTGTGCAGTTAGCAAAGAGATTCTCTCTATTTTGAGAATGAAAGAATCGAAAACTAAAGAACAAGGAGAGATTCAATGGGTGTGAAATTCTGAAAGAAACTGCCGCTCTTTTGTCTCATTTTATCGTTCTCACCTTATATCTATCGTAAAGTTCAACGCATAGAATCACCGCATTTTTACGTTGAGATTGTTTGTTGCCGACGGAGCGATTTATGTAGCCTTTAACTGTAGCATCCATAACTTTCGATTGTCCTAACCAAGTGCAGGCGGCGAATTGCTTGCAAGCTTCCGAATTCCACTCACCGTTTCTGAATAACAATTCATTTCAATGAAAATAATACATAAAGTATTTTACATGAAACGCGACTAGATAGATTACATATATATTCAGTAAAATATTGCAAGCTCTGTGCAACTATCATGAATTTGTATATAGCTGTAAAGTGCACTCTTGTTAAACAATTTTCTTCTTCTTTTTCCCTAATACGACAATTAACGTAATTTCGTTGTATAAGAAAATATTGTTTGTACGAAGAGTTCGAGAGTTTTCTTAATTTTACCACGTGTATTTGCAATTCAATTTTTTTTTTATATTAATTGCTCCATGTATGCATTATTACCTACATTATGCGTCAATCTGACCCGTCAATCAATTGAAAATATTGAAAGAGTATCGAGATATCATCTACACATAGTTGTATCAGAAAATCTATGCTGGTCCAAGACAGCTAAATCATAATGTTATGTCTATATATGAAATCCAATTACTTAAGCGATTTTAAATATAATTTATCGACATATAGCAACTTGCCTCGGCTTTACATTCGCTAGCGTGCATTCCACGGCTTGCAGTCGTAAACCCAACATATCGGTACGGAGTTCTAATATGTTCTCTTTGATACACTCTATGAAGTCTCCGTAATCCAAGAGGAATACCCTGTATTGAGATTCATTTAGAATTTGTGTTATTTCCCCTCGGTACCACTGATTGTAATATTCGCATCTGGCTGCTACTAGGTCGCCCACATTTATCTAAAACCAATAAAATATTGATGACACAATATTGCGTATAATTTCTCTGTATTATTTGGGCTGCGTTCGATTTGAGCGCTATAAATAGCGTCCCTCTATTCTCCTTTGGGACTTTTGCCACACACACATAAATTTGTAACACACATTTAAATATTATCACATTCATGAATGGAATCATTGTTTTACTTACTTTCTTCAAGAGCAGCATTTTTTTATTCTCTTCGTCATCGTAAAACATCGACATTTCATTTGTCAAAGACTCTAAACAGATAATTCCAGAACCGAGTATTTGAATCCAGAATTGGCCTGGTGTTACCATTGCACTTACATACACTTCCATTGCATCATCTGTTGAAAAATCAAAATTTTCGTTCTAATAATTAATGAAATAGTTCCAACATGCCATGAAATTACAGATTAGTAAGAATTTAATAGAGCAATCGCTTCATGTGCCTGCCGGTAATGGTGACAGTATCATCTTGGCAAGATTGAGGTCGTCGGGCAATTCGTCGGTCAGAAGTTTCGAATAAGCTCCAGGCACTCTGGTGAGACAGAGATCTTGTAGCGCAGCTCCATCTTCCAGTCGCACTTTCTCCTCTATGAGACGAAGAGCCACTTCTATTTGCTCAATAGTCCCGTGTACTACTATTCTTTTTTTACCATCTTTATCACCGTATGAATATTTTGCGGGATGAGAAACTGCAGTAAAGTAACAACTAATGATTATTATAACAAAAATCGTCGATAAAAACGCTTAAAGAGCTTACACACTTACCGGACTTGAAATCAGTGTCGTCGATGATGATTTTAGCATTGGAAGTTTCTTGAATCTTCAATAGATTCTGCCTACCTCTCCCTAAGATGTGTTTCACAGATCTATACGGCACGTAAAACTCGTATCTATCGATAACAGGCACAGTGTCTATTATGTTTTGAATAATAATCTTTGCTAATTTAACACCCTCTGCAGGACCCGATATAGTGCAAGCTCGATCTTGAGAATTGTGATTGAATTGTTGCAATTTGATGGTTACATCAGTTTTCATTTCTATCTCCCGGATCGTATGACCGCCTTTGCCAATAACAGCGGCCACAGTCGAATTAGGCACTTTAAGTTCAACTGAAATCAATTGGGATGATGATTTGCGTTTCCGATCATAGATATTATCATTTTCCTGCAATGTAATATCAGTAAATAAATTATTCAAGTGGGAGAAATACATTTCAATAAATTTTCCATACACACAACTTGATAGAATAATTAGAAGAAGGTGAATACGATATGAAAACATTTAAAGAAATTGTTTTTAATTACCTCCCTGAACTTACCTTTTTGTAGAATTCATATAGCAACGTTACACCAACAGTTGTTAGAGATACACCAAGTAAACCAAGTAATATCGACTCTTTCTTACTAATATTTTGTAATATCCACACCATCTTGCAATATATTGACTCTTTGTCGTTATGTCGGTATTAAAAAAAGGATACAGTCCTGCGATAAAAAGATGGTATAATTTATTTGAAAATGTTGTGTACACATTAAAAATATACAAACAATATTTAACTTTTGTTAATTCTTACTCAAGACTTATTTTTCTCTCTACCCTTTCATTCTTCTTCTCTTGTCGGAAAAATGATTGAAATTTGGGATTTTCTGTTGATCTCTACAAGCCCAAAAAATGTTTTCAAAATTAAACCATAATTTTCTAGTTTTTGAATTACTTTTCCAACTTGGACCAAGGTGACCATAAAAGTGAATATTTATATTTTCTAAATCAAATAAATATAATATCGAGAGATAAGTAATGAAGAGATATAGGACTGCTATGTTTATTTCTTTTTACGTGCCACCGTAAATATTTAAAAGACACAAATAATTACTTAGTTTTCTAACATAATCGTATAACCTCCAAACCTGCGTCGCGCAGAACGTCCAGAGCGTTTAGGAAAATCCTGCGGTTACCTCTCATATGATACATAAGGACACATGTAAGAAACAGGACGTACTGGCTGCATAATGGACAAACATAACAATTACGTCATAGGTAACGCGACTTGATGTAAATATTTTCATACTTGCGCCAGCATTTGTCGTGCTGAGAGCAATTTCATTTTATTTCTTCTCGTATGGATCTGTTTCCCTCTCTTGAAACATGTGTCTTTATAATTTAGAATCAAAGCAACCGATTAAAATTTTAAGCGTGTTGATACCGACAAAGTAGTAACCTTACAGGATTTAGCGTACATGAAAAATATCGCTGTTCAATAACCTCCCGTCGGTAAATTTTGCGTCGAATCAATGTAAGCTACATTCGTTCTAGACGCTTTCGTACCGAGTCATTCCGTCCTTATTATATGCTGAAGTCAAATGGAATAATGTTTTCGAAACACATTTTGTCGTAGATGATAACTACAGTAATGCAACTTCATAAAAATCTTTAATACGCTTCGTCATAGAAGGTTTTCTATACATATCGATAACACCTAATAATCGTAAATTATAAAATTAACACACTTATTGTATGCTAAATATCTCGGATATTTATATCGGACAACTAAAACCAATATTCATAGGTCCGATTCTTTTGATGCTTACAACGCTAAAACGTCATTTTATCTTTCTTCGGCCGGAACAGACCACAAATCAAAATTTATACCATACCATTTTTTGACAATCTTTTGGGGAAAAAAAGATAATAGAATTAATTTGTACACTTAATATGTATGGTTACCCCCATCTCCCTCGCTATTTTTATCGATATATACACAGATCTACATTCTGCAGTTATCATTTACGTTGATTTAACATAAATTTATCGACCGAAGGTTATTTAACAGCGAAATATCTTATCGTCGAATTCTTTAAGGCTCCGCGGTTAACAAATAGTCGTAAAAAGAGATTGGAAAAGAAGGTCCCGTGTCAAATTAATTTTGCGACTATTTATTGAGTGTTCGAGTAAGAGAAAAATGTTCATACAATTTAACAAATCTGCTGAATCGATAAATATCATTTTATGGATATATCTTTATATTTGAAAGTATAAATCTTGGTTTTCAGACGTCATTAAACAAAGATAGTGACAGCGACTACTCCACAGAAGGCTTAAGTTAATTTACCCAATCCTGATTAAATCACGACAAATTTCGACCGTTTGTAACCGTTTTTCTATTTATTATACATTATTATAATAATATATATGTGTAAAAGTAATACATAAGTCATACAAGATTAAATGCAAAAAAAAACTATAGAGAATAGACCAAGTGTTTGCCCTCAAGACCATTTAGGATGTTCTGTGCGGCAATTATCGACATTTTATTGTGAGTCTTGAGCGTTGAACTACCTAAATGCGGCAAGATTTCTGTAATATATATAGAAAATAAAAATCAGTGATGTGATGCGTTTATTCGTGTGAAAAGCTGATACAATATAATTATATACTGACCGACATTAGGTAGTTTTAGAAGTTCGTGATCCAATGGCAACGGTTCTGGATCGGTAACGTCTAATCCAGCAGCGAATATTTTCTTATTACGAAGAGCTCTCACAAGCGAATCTGTCTTTACGATCTGGCCGCGAGCTATGTTCACAAAGACGGCTGTACTTTTCATCTTATTGAAAGCATTGTCATTGAAGAGCCCTCTGGTTTCGTTATTCAATGGGGCCGCGACGACGAGGAAGTCACTCTGCTCTAGAAGCTCGTCTAAAGATACGAATGTTGCTCCAAGCTCATCACCTGAATCAGTAATAATCATCAACAAGATGTTTAAAAGATCTCTATAAATTCATTATTCTCGCATAAATACGTAAAAGATTTCGTCAAAATTCGACAAAATTTATTAGATACCAATATAATTATTTAGTGGAATAAATACGAACAAATAATTTAGATATAAAATTTGCAATACCAGAGTCCGGTTAGAGTGTAAGTACAATTATCAATGTATAATAAAATTGATAGTAACTATTTTAGTATACAATATAACAAAAAAACTGTGTGTGTGTGTGTGTGTGTGTGTGTGTAATTACAGTGTACATACAAGTAAAATATATCTTATTGTAAAAATAATAAAAAGTTCATATAAACATATGCAGTTTATATGAACTTTTTTCATTAAGTCCTATGTGAATCCTCCACAGTGGGCTCCCGTGTTGTGAAACACCCTACATATTCATGTTACATAATAATATGTTCAAAGATTTTTATCATTGGATAATTAATTTATACAAATATATGCACGCGTGTGCTTCTGTGTGTATCTGTGTGCAGGAAAAGAGAGGGAGATTCGTTTGAGTCCTTAAACTTTCAAGTACAGATGTAGAATACATTTCCAAATACAATTAATTAGAAAGGGCGTCATAATCTCCGTAAATATTGCAGGTATTTAAAATCATAAAAGATATGTGTCTCTAATCATAACTTACCTGCTTTTTTGCGCGAATGTCCAGTATAGATGAAACGTCCCACCTCGAATCCCATCAATCGCTTAACGATCGCTTGACCGATATTTCCTAGACCGAAGATACCGACTGTGGATCCTTGCAGATCTTGCCCCAGCAACCACTGTGGTCTGTATTCCACCTGACCTCTTGATTAAATCACCGTATATATTAACAGACACGTTTCCTTAAGTATATAATAAAATGTTTCAATTAATCCTCTATAATCTGATCCGATATGTGACTTGTACATCGACCATTAATCAAGTAAAAATAAGATAATAGCGCGATGTATATAATATATAGCTAATGCTACAAATTTCTTGAATGTGCAATAAATAATTGGAACGATGGAGGATCAATCTCGGTCCAAAGTGAAATCTTATTTACTGTTCTAATTTCAAGCGACCTTCGTGAGCGCGTCTCGCCGCAGATAACATTAAGAGCACAGCCACTTCGGCAACTGTGGCAGATAATACTCCGGGCGTGTGTCCCACCTTGATTCCTCTCCTCTTAATCTCCGGTAGATCCAAGTGATCATATCCGGCTGACATTGTCGATACAACTTTCAAATTTGGACCTGAGAAAAAAAAGAAACAACGTTGAAAATAACCTTTATTAATAATTTTCTCTTAATGATATTTCATCGTATACTAGTCTATAATGCTTCAGGTTTTCAGTTCTATATTAAGGGAAATTGATTAGTCAGTAATTTTGATAAATCCTGCTTTATAAATATTTAAACAAATAAGTTAACTATTTAACATATTGCTTAAAATTGAAGTTTGCTTAAAGGACATGAATACAACAATTTACCGGCGACATCGAGAAACTCGCTGTTGACATTGTAATAGTGGACGAGAAACACAGCATCGTGTCCTGGTAGAGCTTGTAATACTTGTTCTCGAGCGCTTACGGCAGTTGGTACAATTGTAACGTCGCATCTACATTTTCCGACAGCATAAATAATATAATTCTGCAGATATATGAAATTGATTTCAACTCACTTGGTTCGAAGCAAATCGATGCCAGGAGCTGGCGCATCGTTGCTAGTTACTAACACCCGTGGTAAACTCACTGATGATAGATTCATTGCGCTATTTAAATTCAATCTGCCCTTAACAACCCGTGCAAGGACAAATCTCATATTTCCTTCCAATTAAGGGAAAAGCTGAAATTCGTGAAAATCCACAGTTAAATGTTCACAAGTGTATATACTCATAGCAATATGGGAAATTATACTCACATCAAAATTATGTAATAATCACTTATATATTACATAATCAATTATGTCATAATTATGTAATATCACGATGAAAAAGTTAAATTTAACGGACAATTGCCTGCAATTGCCTACAATCTCTGCACTTGGACTCATCTGCCGCGTATTATCACTTTCTAATAACCGTGTCATCACGATGTCCGTAGAATATATTCACGCGAATCATGATGACGAAAGATTGATTGCACGTATATATGACGAACCGTTTGAAGATAACACTAGACGATCACATGCACAAGCTTAATACTTTCCCGTCTCTTAGGGGATACCCTATTGTCACAGTTCGGAATAGCCGGGGTAATTGTGAAGGAAAGAGGCACCGATTTCGCTGAAACTTAGTAATATTGTGTATTTTGGTGTGTAAAATACGAATAGGAAAGAGTCGCTCTCAAATAGAACAAAAAAGGGTGACAGGTGTTTGACGGTTAGGAAATCTGTTATGTATCTATTTTTTTTTATCACAATCCATGTACTTACTCAAATAAAGGATACTTAGGAGAGTGACACAGGTAGATCCTAAGTTATCATTTTTATCCTACGATTTTTACTTTCACATTCGTGTTTTACGCAGCAAAATACATAATTTTGCAAAGTTTCAGCCAAATCGGTGAGAGAGCTCCTTTCCTCGCCGAAGTTACCCATGTAGTCTATTCTTTACAACTGCACCGCTGAACCGGTGTGAGACAAATATATATTACTTATTTGATAAAAATAAATATATATAATTATAACTACAAATATATGACCTATTTGATAAAAAATCGCTTATTTGATAAGAAGAAAAAAGAGCTTTGTGATTGGTTGGGCAGTACTGCTTTACGTTTACAATCCATGTGTGGAAACCTTAAAGGCCCGCAGGTCTATGGAGGCCATGGACATATAGTATGGACTGCGGATGGAAAAATATGACCAGCCGAGAGCAAGACAGCGACTGGCGATCGTAACACCTCATTGCAAAATACCACATTATAGCTATAGTGGTTGCCATCCTTCGCGACTGGGCGTTTGCGATGCATTGTAGAATGGCCTTTAGAATAAATTTAAGAAAAATAGTGGAATAAAACACGCCTCGCGTTACAATACCTCTCCGAATCGAAGGAACCTCGTCCCACAGTAGCTGTTTTTCAACCGTTGTTTTGCCACAATACATATATTTTGAAACGAAAGTCGGAATCACACCGGAAATGAGCGAATGTCAATTAGTCTCGTTGCTTTTGTTTGTGTCATAAAGTGTCTGAGGGATACATACATGTTTCGGTAATATTTTCGCGAATATTACGCGATATAACACCTTTATTCCGAACAACTGTTCAGGCATCTATAAAATATGAAGAAGCTTATGTAACTGTATCATCGCTTTTTATCTTTTATGTAATCTTGAAACCGGTTCGGGCTAGGTACGTGTAATCTCGTCACTATTACTCGCGCAACATATTCTACGGACACAGTGATCACACCGGAAAATAATACACGATAAATGTGCAGAGATTTTACTGTAATTGTCTGTTGAATTTAACCACTCCATCGTGTGACATAATTTGAACGTAAGTACGTACGTTCCTTGGTTAGAAAGCTTGCTTCTCCACAAATTGTCGCTTTTCCATTAATCGGAAGCAAACATAGGATCTGTTCCAGCACGATGAATCTATCGGTGAGCCTACCGCGAGTATTGGTAACTAGCAACGAAGCGCCGGCTCCCGGCATCGATTTGCTTCGAAACAAGTAAGTTGGAATTAATTACAGATGCCCGTAAAATTATATTATTTATGTTATCGGGATATATAGATGCGACATTACAATTTTGCCAAATGCCATAAGCACTCGGGAACAAGTGCTGCAAGCTCTACCAGGACACGACGCTGTGTTCCTCGCCAACCATCAAAATGTGAACAGCGAGTTTCTCGATATCGCCGGTAAATGTTCAAACTCTTTAAGCAACTTTAAGGCAGAATATCACATCTCGATAGAAAAGCAGAAGAGCAGCAGCCAATCAGAACTCGCGCTGGTAGTTTCTGCTTCATCTAATACTTACTACCAGCACGAGCTGTGATTGGTTGTTGCTTTTCTGTGAAGGTGTGAATTCTCCCTAAGCAATATTTTCTGTTAAATTATTAATTTAAACCATCTATTTAAATAAATGTAAAGGATTCATGAAATTTACTAACCAATCAATTTCCCCAAAGCTTAATATAGAACTGAAAGCCTGAAACATTATAGACTAGTATGACGATGAAGTATCATTAAGAGAAAATGAAGATCTTGTTGAATAATAAGTTGTCAACGTCTACTTTTTTCAGGCCCAAATTTGAAAGTTGTATCGACAATGTCGGCCGGATACGATCATTTGGATATACCAGAAATTAAGAGGAGGGGAATCAAAGTGGGACACACGCCTCAAGTTTTATCTGCTGCAGTCGCAGAAGTGGCTGTGCTCTTAATGTTATCTGCGGCGAGACGCGCTCACGAAGGTCGCTTGAAATTAGAACAGTAAATAAGATTTCACTTTGGACCAAGATCCTCCATCGTTTCAATTATTTATTGCACATTCAAGAAATTTGTAGCATTAGCTATATATTATATACATCGCGCTATTATCTTATTTTTACTTGATTAATGGTCGATGTACAAGTCACATATCGGATCAGATTATAGAGGATTAATTGAAACACTTTATTATATACTTAAGGAAACGTGTCTGTTAATATATACGGTGATTTAATCAAGAGGTCAGGTGGAATACAGACCACAGTGGTTGCTGGGGCAAGATCTGCAAGGATCCACAGTCGGTATCTTCGGTCTAGGAAATATCGGTCAAGCGATCGTTAAGCGATTGATGGGATTCGAGGTGGGACGTTTCATCTATACTGGACATTCGCGCAAAAAAGCAGGTAAGTTATGATTAGAGACACATATCTTTTATGATTTTAAATACCTGCAATATTTACGGAGATTATGACGCCCTTTCTAATTAATTGTATTTGGAAATGTATTCTACATCTGTACTTGAAAGTTTAAGGACTCAAACGAATCTCTCTCTCTTTTCCTGCACACAGATACACACAGAAGCACACGCGTGCATATATTTGTATAAATTAATTATCCAATGATAAAAATCTTTGAACATATTATTATGTAACATGAATATGTAGGGTGTTTCACAACACGGGAGCCCACTGTGGAGGATTCACATAGGACTTAATGAAAAAAGTTCATATAAACTGCATATGTTTATATGAACTTTTTATTATTTTTACAATAAGATATATTTTACTTGTATGTACACTGTAATTACACACACACACACACACACACACACACAGTTTTTTTGTTATATTGTATACTAAAATAGTTACTATCAATTTTATTATACATTGATAATTGTACTTACACTCTAACCGGACTCTGGTATTGCAAATTTTATATCTAAATTATTTGTTCGTATTTATTCCACTAAATAATTATATTGGTATCTAATAAATTTTGTCGAATTTTGACGAAATCTTTTACGTATTTATGCGAGAATAATGAATTTATAGAGATCTTTTAAACATCTTGTTGAAAATTACTGATTCAGGTGATGAGCTTGGAGCAACATTCGTATCTTTAGACGAGCTTCTAGAGCAGAGTGACTTCCTCGTCGTCGCGGCCCCATTGAATAACGAAACCAGAGGGCTCTTCAATGACAATGCTTTCAATAAGATGAAAAGTACAGCCGTCTTTGTGAACATAGCTCGCGGCCAGATCGTAAAGACAGATTCGCTTGTGAGAGCTCTTCGTAATAAGAAAATATTCGCTGCTGGATTAGACGTTACCGATCCAGAACCGTTGCCATTGGATCACGAACTTCTAAAACTACCTAATGTCGGTTAGTAGTCCTCATATGAATTGCACATATGAGTGCCCGACGTTACTTTCATTTTCATCGAGGTGACTTTCGGAAGCTACTCACTTCCCCTTGCTGCTCCAGCTGATCACGCAACTGACTGTTACGGTATTCTGCTTGAGAGAGAGTTAACATTGTATTATCTGTGAGGCGCTTATAGCTAAAAGAAATTTATCGAAATAACTCGATGTATATTTTTACAAGCTACCGATATATTTATTAATGATATAAATATATTGGTAGTTATATAATCAAATTATTTTGATAAATTTCTTTCGGCATAGCCAGCCGGGCGTATGGAGCGGCAAAGTGGACTAAGCAGGCGAAGCTCCCGAAAATCGCCTTGAAAGTGAAAGTAACACCGAACGCTGATATATATCATAATAATATTTATATTGTATTATTTCTTCACATAAATAAGCGCATCACAATTGATTTTTATTTTGTGTATATAATATTACAGAAATTTTGCCACATTTGGGCAGCTCAACGCTCAAGACTCGCAATAACATGTCGATAATTGCAGCACAGAACATTTTAAATGGTCTCGAGGACAAACCCTTGGTCTATCCTTTATAGTTTTTTCCTGCATTTAGTCTTGTGTGACTTATATATTATATATTATTTTTACACACACATATCGTAATAATGCACAATAAATATCACTAGAAAAACGACCTGTCGATATGTGATTTAATACAGAAATCCGTCATTTTTTTATATTTACAAACATAACTTGTTTGTCAGATTTAAATCTTAATTTGATTATTCATAATTGTTAAAGTCTCAATGCTATTAAAAGTAATAAAGCGGATATTTTGTTAGTACAAAGTGGATTATCAAGGTATTGTTAGAAATTTCTTGCTTGCCAAATTTAGTTATTCGGCTCGGTATTTTGTTGAAATGATTTCATATTATACGCTCTCTCTCTCTCTCTCTCTCTCTCTCTCTCTCTCTCTCTCTCTCTTTGTGTGTGTGTGTGTGTGTGTGTCCTCAAAAATTGTAAAACATAAGTACTACATTATTATACTTAAATGGACTTTTTGGAATTTCGCAGAATTTTTCAACTTATTTTTTCTATTCTCAACTTATTCTATCCAATTTTAGAAAATTATTTTTAATCACGTTTCATTTGATTGTTGTCATACACTTATTTGCTTAATACTATTAATAAAATATTACACTAAACAAGAATGATTAAAAAAAAAAATATATATATATATATATTTTATCTTGATAATTAAATCAATTTTAGCCTTGAGAATATCTCTAGTCCTCAGAAAACTCTATATAATATAGTTTCATACTGAAATTATATAATTATTCATCCTCAGAAAACACGCTTTCAAATTATGCAAAAACGTTAACAAAGAAATAGAAATATAGAAACAGATCGGTTTTCGTTGAGAAAAGTACTGACACTGTAATACAGTACAGGCACTGTTCCTACGACATTTGCAATGGTTCGTAAATTTGCATCTCAGTAGTATTTAGCATTTATCACCCATAATGGACAACAGGTAACCATCAGGCTTCCACTACTGCATTTTTTAAACTACTTAAAATAGGGTCGATCTTATTTTCCAATGATAGTATGTGACCAGTGTTGCAATTGTGACTAGCGATAAAACTTACAACCAACGGTAACTTATTCATCTGCACCACCTAAGTACCAAATAAGAATTAATGAGAGAACTGATCTAAGCGATATTTAGATAATACCATATATTTCAATAAAATGAGAAGTAGTTGCAAAATTGATTTTAAAGTATTGATTCAATAATATAAACAAGTCAAATTTCAAGTCAAACAACTTATACACAATAAATTCCATAAAGCACTAAAAATCACTTAGTAGTTATATTTACTAATAACTATAGAAACATACTTTATTATTTAATAATATAGACAAATAATATAGATAATATTCCTATAAAATAATTCCTGGTAATAATTATTGTTTCCCTTATATTTTACTTTTTCCACCTCAGATATCAATTGATATATACTAGTTTATTCCAAATATGTTTATATGATACTTGTATATTATATTCTAATATAAATATGTTATCTGCTTATTGTATACCTTACCTGATAATTACTATACATGCATATAATAATTTTATTTTTCCCAAGACCCAGTTTACTTCCTTGATCCGTTGCCATTCCAAAAGTAGACAAAAAGCTGGCTCTCATAGCTAACTCTGGTGCCTTCTCATCAGCCACAGATACAACGGGTACTCCGTCCCTATCAGTAATTAATATACTATGAAGACCTTCTATGCCACTTAATAGACCATAGAGAAATTTCTTCAATTCCTAAAACAGCAAAATATTATATACTGAATAACTTTTCAGTTAAAATTCAATTGTTTAAAAACATTTCAAGATAATACATAAGAGTATTTTACGCGATATCAAACATAACCTTATATACTTCATCGAAAAAATACTTTTCACTGAACACGTTCAACTTACCACCGTCATCTTTTTTAAATTGTATTCTAAGATTTGTATACAAAATTTGTAAATCGATATCACAATAGCAAAGATTTCTCTCAAATATGTATATTCATTGGATGTATCAATTACTTCCTGAAACAATTATAGGTCTGTTCGTTTTCGCTACACCGCTGAACTAGTGCAATAAGTTGAAGTGAGAAAACATATACTTGTCTCGCTTCAACTTATTGCACTAGTTCAACGGTGCAGCGAAAACGAACAGACCTTATATCACGTTACACCAAACACGCGTTCACTGACTGATGTCAGCAAACTTTTTGATAACACGGTGTACCAATTGTTTGGACGCAATATTTTTCACATATTTTCGAGAACCTGGCTCCTAGCTTGTGCTAGATCAGTTCTAGTGCGATTAGTTATAAAGAACAAATCTTAAGCCAGTGGCATACGATGCTTGTTTTCATGGTGGATTGTTTGCTGGATGAAAATACTGTATTTTGATTGGTGTTTTATTGTCTCATCCATTTTTGGAAATGAACCAATCAGAACACAATATTTCTATCCAGCAAGCAATCCAGCACGAAAACAAGCATCGTGTGTTTTATATTTATGTGGACCATTAATGTGATATCAGAAAAGTACAGTGTTCGATTATTTAAACATATGACTCCTATTTGCATGTTCCTAAAAAGTTATTAATTATAGTTAGTGTTTCAGGAATTGATAAAAATCTGCTTTTAGTGCGTTTGGATCCATATTGCGCGAATTTACCAATCGCTCAAATTTCCACCGCTTTTCCTGCAAAGTCCCGCCAACACACTTTCTACATGTATGTACATTCCTCTATACTTTGTAATAATATTCGATGCCCAGGAAGGGGGCTCTCTCCTCTAACAACACCTCATCAAGTGTCTGGTTATGTCTGATTACACGATCGGTGGTGCCATTTACATCTATTAAAGTAAATTAGTAAATTAGGAAATTACTCTTCGACGCTAATGTTGAGGTATAATCGGCATAACGTTCGACCATAACCGACCCTGTCAGTTGAGTGAGAACTTGTCTCTCGGAAAATACGAGGTTAACGATTATTGAGAGAGGTACCGTGCCTATACACAGCGTAAAATTTCATTATTTAATATAATACTAACTATAATATCATACATGTATTATACCAGTAGTGTGTCAAATTACGACGTTTGAAAGTGACCGTTCTCGCTATTTCTTATTACCCGAATAACGCTCATGACTTTAATTTTGACTGAACATTTAATGAAATCAATTAGTTTGTAATTAAATATTTGTAATTTGTGAGAACAATTTTAATACAACTGGTCACATATATGCAATCTCTTTTCGTTAACAGTTTTAGTTCATTTTGAGAATCCGACACTTTTATGTGACACAAGATATGTCTGATATAAAAATTCATATAGTTTACATATGAAAGATAAAAAATGCTCCAGTAAAATACAGAATATGTATGAAAGATATATTAACATATTTATGTTTAATCCCATATGTATAATTGTAGAAAAACAGAGTGATCGAATGTCAGATATCAGAGATATAGCATAAGATGAAGCAGCTGGATGTAGCAGAGATCATGTTGAAATTATGTCTACTGATTACACTGATAACAGTTAGGAATAGCATAGCTGGTGTACCACGTAAGGATCAAAGTCTAATAGGCAACCAAGGCTTGTACAATACCAGCGATGACGTAGTGATTCTTAATGCTACAAACTTCAGAGCAACCGTATATGGTAGCACCAGGGGATGGCTGGTTGAATTTTATAACAGCTGGTGCGGTTTCTGTTATAGATTCGCACCTAGTTGGAAAGCTCTGGCGAGCGATATCCTCTGTAAGTTTCTGAACAGATAATTAGAAACAATTATCATGACAAATTTTTTGATGAGTTCTTGAATTTGTTAATATTCCAAATTCTCTGTGAATCATTCCACAATATGGATAAACTTGCACAAAGTAAAAAGCTGGATACTATTGACGTTATGAAAATAAGTGAAAAATCGATATTTCAGCTTGGAACGATATCGTTGTAGTCGCCGCGATAGATTGCGCCGACGATGAGAATAATCCGATCTGTCGTGATTATGAGATTATGCACTACCCGATGTTGAAATATTTCTCCGTAAATGCGCATCCACCGTCTCTAGGTATAGTAATAGAGAAAGGGGACAGTGTTGATTCAGTAAGATACAATTTAGTGAATAGGCTCGAAACAGAACAACAAGAAGGACGGGGATCCACATGGCCTAACATTGCACCTTACAGGTATGTGTGTTGTACACATTCAAACTGCTTTCTTACCGTAATTAGAAAGGAAATGTTTTATAGTTCAAGACGTAATATTTCTAAAGCGGCTGATCATTGATTGCAGAAACGTCGAAATAACAGACGTATGGAAAACAGCCTCCAGCAACGTAAAGTATTTCTTCCTAATTTTCGAGAACACAGATTCCCACTTAGGCACGGAAGTAATCCTCGATCTGCACAGGATCAACAGCTTACAGATACGCAGAGCTACTTCCGACAATGAGTTGCTGTGCGTGACGAATAAAGTGACAAAGTTCCCGAGCTTGATAGCTTTTGGTCGTAACGAGTCGCACAGAGTAATCAACGTTAGAATACCGACGAGGCAGGGTGTTCGACGTGCTATCAAGGATTACGTGATCGCGAGAGGAGTGAATATCTACGAGGCGAGTACGATGACAGCGATGTCGCGTGACGCACAGCAAACAACGATCGCGGCGACGATCGAAAAAGCTGAAGAAGCTCGACAGTCAACGTCGAAGAAAATGGTGGACGATCGTTTGTATCAGCTCGACCTAGAAAGCGCGCTGCGCTATTCGATCAATCACGAGATACCGCTGACGAAGTCGATTGAAGGCGAGAAAATGGAGGCGTTACGGAGATACCTCGCAGTGTTGGCAGCGTACTTTCCTTTACGACGAAGCAACATGTATCTGGAAGTAATTCGAGACGTCGTCGAGAGTAAAACTCGAATGACCGGTGAGGAATTCAGTCAACTAGTCAAGACAACGGAAGAGGAGATGTCGCCGGTATACTCGGGGCCTCGTCGATGGATAGGGTGCAAGGGTAGCACGGATTCGTACAGAGGATATCCTTGCGGCTTATGGACAATGTTTCATACATTGACCGTGAATGGAGCCGTCCTACAGGACGATGATCCCGCCGCGGTGTTGCGAGCGATGCGCGGCTATGTGAAAAGTTTCTTCGGATGTGCCGACTGCGCTGCTCACTTCGTGGAAATGGCCGCTAGGAATGGGATATTCGACGTGCGCAGCAGAGACGAGGCTGTGATCTGGCTATGGCGAGCTCATAATGAAGTGAATGCACGGTTATCGGGCGACAAGACGGAGGATCCCGAGCACAAGAAGATACAGTATCCTACGACCGAGCACTGTGCGGCCTGTAAGTTTGCTAATGGTAGCTGGAACGAGGAGGAGGTGTTGCGATATCTCAAGCACAAATATAGCTATAGCGGTATCAAGTACGACGGGATTGACAATACCGACGATATCGATGATATGATCAATGCCAATGGATCGAGAGTGAAGAGGCCGGAGAGACTCGCTGTGGAAGCCAAGCGCACCACTTCCGGGGGGGAGGGCCTGAATGGGTTCGACATCAGCATCTGGCTAGTGTTGTACGTTATGTCGTCTGTGATATTCACGCTGGTGTGCTCGAGGGAGCTCAAGAGCTATAAGAGAAGAATGTGGGCGCAGGAGGAAAGTTATAAAAAGAAGAAGAATCACATCAACCTGTTGACTATATGATGCTCTTCTTTCTTCTCTTTACACTCGGCTCGTCGCATGTAGTCAATCTTGCATGCGACATTCCTTTAACTGAATTTACAAACGTCTCGGTTTCGACTAGTGAAATAGAGTGTTATAGAGATTCTTCCAAGTTGCAAATTGTACATTTACGTCTGGTCTGGCACACGCGATTCAACAGAGAAAACTTTTTATCCCTGTTGTGCTGTGTGATGTAGTAACTGGTAAGTACTGCAAAAACGATAAAACCGAGACGTCGCAGCAGGCACATATTGATTAAAAAAGAAGAAACAATTTACCTCTTTAAAAAATTAGGCTTGTTTTAACAATTTAAACATTTAAACTATTTCTAGTATGAAAGAAATGTATTCTTCAGTGAGTTACAACTAAAAATTAAACTGTCGGAAATAATTATGAATAATTACATGATACATATATATATATATATATATACAGGGTGCGGCGAAAGGTTTGCCCGAGTTTGAAAAATCCGTTGCTCACCAGATGGCGTGAGTAGGTTGTTGGGCAGGGTCTCATTAGGAAGGTTGTTCTCAACCGTTTTCAGTTAACATCATGATTTGGACTGGAGAACATCGTGGATTCGCTGTGCGCTCTTTTTTGGAAAATGGCCGTTCAGTCATTGCGACGCAGAGAGCAATGCGCTTGCGATTCCATATTCCGCGCCATGTTTCCGTACCTGATGGAAAAACAATCAAACG
>NW_014555450.1:1521982-1535321 GCF_001313825.1 Dinoponera quadriceps
CTGTCTGCAAAGAATAATGCTCTTATCACAACATTCTTTTCAACCTACTAGAGATTATGCATTTGTAATCATCGTAAAATAAGATATCTTTGATCGAAGATTATTATATATATATATATATATATATATATAGCATACCACGTAAGCGTCTAGCGCTTCTTTAGCTGAAAATAAGTGTGTCTGACGCCGCGACATATAATTTTTTATCAAATTTATAGCGTCGCTGTAACTATAAGCCGTAATGGTAATGGTGTAACTATAAACCCTAAATGGTATAAACATTATAATATTCCATCAATGCAGGATATCAAACAAATCGTATATTTATATATCTATATATATCTCCATCTTCTTCTTTTATATATTTCTATCAGTTTTATATACGTATTTTTGTTTAACATTAAAAAACTTTATGCCGTTTGGGGTAGACATTCAGGTAAAGAACCATCGACAACTGTTGACGTATAATAAATTAGACGAACGAAATATTGTATAAACTAGTCTATCCAACCAGTGTACAATTCTGCTTAAATATTTAAATGTTGCATAAGAAACACGATTGTCTATATATCTATAATCTGATTGAAAGTTAATCTTTTGCGAATTAATCTGTAGTTTGGATTTAATCTCTGTATGTAGATTCTTGAGAGAAATTCTTTGCTATGTATCACGCATATTATAGACTATAGTTTTTTTTATGTACAGTTTTCCGACGTAAAATATAATATGTACAATTAAATATAATTTCGCATATTTAAAAATGATATGAGAATAGATGTATTGTGTAAGATATAATTAACGTCGAAGATTTTCTACATTTACACAGCCGTGTTAAAATGTTTAGATGAAATTGAAAGATTTTCTTTGTTGTACATATATCGATCTAAAAATTGGAATACTAATTCATAAGTGAATTTTACACATAAATCTAAAGGATCACATGATTATAATAGATAGATTTTAATAATTTATCAGATGTACAACTGTATCACCTATCATATAGTTACATCATATATGTAATATCTACAAAAAGAGAATATACATTAGCATGTATACATACATATGGTATATGTGTGTATAATAAGCCTTAAAATGCAGTGGAATTTTTAACAGCTTTAATTGACATTGTCTGATTGCAAAAACATAGCCCTCCCAAAAGTTGAATGAATTTCTTGACAATTTTAGTCATGAAAACAATACTGATTTGTATCGATATGAACAAATTAATGCTTTGAAACATTTTGCTGAGATAACTTCATGAGAATTATGTGATTAAAGTGTAATTTAATCATCTTTTAAACACACGCTACACCATGAGGTTCCATCATGAGGTAGCTGTGATTTTATATAAGGAAGAAACCATGTCAGATACCACCGTTCTCCAAATACATCTTTAATGTTATCCTTCCAACCCATGTCATATGTATAGTTTCTCTTGTTACTCTCATTACTTACAACACCCCTGAGTATCAAATTAAAATGATAGATGCACAACACACCCGTATATAAAGTACCCACGAACGACACGACGTACAGTACCAAATAGAACTGATCGATGGACATGTCGATACCGAAGAAGAAGATCATCATAGGGAAAACCATCCTGATGATTGTTGAGAGCTCGAAAGGTACTCTATTCCAGATGAAGAAGCTGCCATAGCAGAAGGCGTACGCCGCGCCAAGGAACAGATACCACAGAAACATGACGAAGTAACGGTGATTGTAGAAACCTATGCAGTAGCCAACGAATACGCAATGGTGATTGCGCTTGAGGATGCAGGTGTCGCAGGTGTGACAGTGCCATGATCGCGGTGGCGACACAGATTCGCAGACCGTGCACAGCCACCATCCGTTTTCAGTTTTTGCTGTGCCTATCGATATCACGTTTCTAACGGTACTGGTGTCACACAGCACCGTGTACGTGAAATTACCTACGATATTCAGCATGATGAAAGTTCCGAGAACAAAGTGCAGTGTATACTGCAAGCCCTTGTCCTTGTACAATTCCGATAACACTATCCACAATCCGAACCAGTATACCAATGGCACTATGATTAATACGAAGGCCATCGACGCCAGATCGCCGGCAGTCCGCGGCCATATCTTCTTTCGCATTACCACCATCCTTCTTCCGTTCTCCTCAGTTCATTTCGTCCCCCTACAGCAGTTCCTTTCTCTCTCTCTCTCTCTTGTCCTCAGAAATTTACTTCTCCTCCCTCGAATGTGTCCTTTTCAGAATGCGATACAGTGCTACTCCTTTCTATAAATTGCCATTTTCTCCACAATACTCATCTCTCGGAGAAAATAACCTAACTCTATCCCACTCAAGGCGCATCATGCGCAAGGTGGTTCTTCTCTCTTTCTCAATGATTCCGGCCGACCCAGGCTGCGTTCGGGAAGCATGCGATCAGCGTTGACCGTTTGACCACCACCAACCACAGCCAGCCGTGATTTGGTGTTTTCCGACCAATCGATGTAGCCCGTGTCTCACAATAAGTGCTTAAAGCACCTATTGTAGACCAGGATTAATACGCTTCGATGCGTATATCTCTTGAATGATGCGTAAATTTCTTGAACTAATGCAACCATTTATAAAAAGAACAGACCAATTATATCTATGGTACAAAATTTCAAATGTATCTTTTAGCCTGTTTTTTTTTAGCTGCACTGTTGGACCAGTGTAATAAGTTGAAATGAGACAAGTATATGTTTTCTTACTTTCTCACTTATGCAGTGTGGCTAAAAAGAACAGGCCATTTGTCATGATGTCCCTCGAGTCTGTATACGCGTGTGTGAATTGTGTGTTTCTTACATGAATTATAAAAAAATATGGCTTTATATTTATCGAATATCATTACGTATTCAACGCAATGAATTGAAGATGAATGTAAAATGATGGGATAGTAATAATCATATTTTAAGGTTACGCAATTTTGAAGTAATAAATAACAAAATTAAATGCAAATTGTAGAACATCGTAATAATATTCAAACTGTTACCTCGATATGCGCAGGTAATGCTGTGTTTACTTTCATGTCGTGTGAAATTACACGTGATGTATTAAGATTAGGGGTTAGAAAGCATATAATGAATTGGCAAAGAGAGAAGAAAATCGTGTGTTTATGTATATGTATGTGAGAGAGATATTGACTTGCTTCTAGAGATCGATGATTAAAAATGTTAAATCGGAAATATATAAACTTCATCCTGATTTGATATATATATGTAACAAAATTTTAGGCATCTGCTTTTTTTGGAACACTTAACATCATCATGGAGATGTGACATTTTTAAGCCGAGCTTGAAAAGAATGTACAAAACACAAGCGAGTGATAGAACCAAGGAATATGAAGGCCGCAAATTAGTTGGGTAATAAAAAAAGAAAGACTGTTTTAAGAAGAGATAAATAAGTTTTTAATTTATATCATTTCTCATATTTTAGTATATCATTTATTTGTACATGTTATTATAAATGTTGTATTCATAACATGGAATACATATAACTGTTAAGTAAATATTAATTAGGCATGTGTACTAATAAGCACATCGTTAAATTATAATTTAATTTCTGCTATGTACAGGTTTTCTGCAAAGAAAATGTTTTATGTGGTTTCCGATGTAGAAAATTATAGAGAATTCTTACCATTCTGCAAGAAATCTGATATTACATTAAAAACCAAAGACTCTCTGAAGGCTAACTTGGTAATAGGATTCCCACCTATAAACGAAAGTTACACTTCCAAAGTGACAATGGTGTATCCGAGATTAGTAAAGGCAGAATGTAAAGACGGCAGATTGTTTGATCACTTGGACACATTGTGGATCTTTAGGTCAGGACTGAAGAACAATCCCGAAACGTGTGTGATCGACTTTTCCTTGTCTTTTGAGTTCAAGTCCATTATTTATTCTCATTTGTCAAATTTCTTTTTTAATGAAATTGTGAGACAAATGGAGAATGCCTTCCTTGAAGAGGCTAAAAGAAGGTACGGCCAACCATGTTTAAAGGCTGTACAGCTGCAAAGGTGACTGAGCCAAATATTTAGAATGTAAATAGTATTTGTCCCCTGATGGAAATATTTTACCGAAATATAATGAAAACCTCTCTCAATTGACCCTATTTCATTGTCACTTCATCAATATTTTAGTAAAAAATTAACCGACATTTTTGTAATTTTTCCTCAAAAAGTCATACAGTTTTCCCAATTTTTTTTCACAATTATATCCAATAAATTTTACAATATGTTTCCAAATTTTTTTATTACTTTTAAACAGTATACTTTGACTTTCCTTAAAATTTCTCAGTAATGCATTCCATAAAGAAAATTATGATTCATTTATACATATTCAGTAATCTTTCAATAACTTTTATTTCACTCATCATCGATTTCATAGTATTACTTAATATATATAAGTAAATTATGATTTTCCTTATGCAATGCAATACTGCAGTGAAATATTAGAAAAGTTAAAGTGTACTGTTGAAAAGTAATAAAAAAATGTTGAGATGTAAAATATAAAATGTATTGAAAACTATGTGACTTTAAGAGAAATTATGAAAATGTCGATTAATTTTTGACTAAAATATTGATGAAATGATAGTGAAATGGAATCAATTGAGGGGGGATTTTCATTATATTTTCAATAAAATATTTCCATCCGGGTTGTCATGAATTAATAAATTTATTTATCTGTTACAATATTGTTGATCTTCATCTCGCTGGTTCAGGTTTACCATGTACCGACTTTATCTTGGGACTTATTGTCATTAAATCTTGTTTTACAATACGTAAATTCGTCAAGAGATAAGTAACAAAAATTTATACGACACAGAATCAAGTATATAACTCAATCAAAGTATCTGCTTGTAACGAAAACTTATGAAACAAAACTATACATTATACTTCTTCAGGATAAGACAAATTATGTAAATTATGGCTATTTTCTCGTAAGAGAGAACACAAATCTAGTTATATCATTTATGCCCGTTATTACTATCATGGTTTAATCGGCGATTAATTCAGCGGAATTAACCAATCACATTGACCAATTAGCTGAACTGAATACAACTCAATACAATTGGTACAATTAATTGTTGATTAGATTTAAACCATGATAGTAGAAATCTTGATGGAATTAGGGTGATAAATGATGATACAACTAGACTTGAGTCGAGTTGTGTGTGCTGCTGAAAAACAAACTATATCTAGGAAAATGTTGAACAGTTATCTATGTTGTATATCTAATGGTATTTTCGATTTGCTAACTCGATTTCGGCAGCATTCCAATAATTTTTGTAGTACTGTAGTCTATAGTTCAAGTAACATACACTATAGTTTGCAATACTGTAGCGATTAGTGGAACGTTGTCCAAGTCTGCTCAAATTAACGAATCGAAAATGCGACAAGGCTAATATTGCATACGAGTTTGTCGAATGTGCCGATTGGCGGTCAAATAGAGAATTTCTAGTGTGTCCAGAGAAAAATTTAGGGACCTTTGAAATCCCTCTATCCAATCAGCACACCCGACAATGCTCGTCGTACGAGCATTGCATCTACACCAGCCTTAGGGAGAATTCACACCTTAACGGAGAAGCAGTAGCCAATCAGAACTCGTGGATAATAAGCAATAGATAAAGCGAAACTGCCGAAAGCAGAACTGTCGATTACCAGCGCGCGTTCTGATTGGCTTTTCCGCTTTTCTCATCAAGGTGTGAATTCTTCCTTAAAGATATCTATATTATGAAAGAATATTTTGTTGGAAAGTATCTTTGATTTTCCTCTTGTAACGATAGCAATGATGAAAAGTTAGAAAATATTTGATTTCCTAACGTTAGAAATAAGAAAAGCGCGGTATAAAAAATTCAAAGTTATTTTAATGCACATTGTGCAAAGTAGATAGGAATATTGAATTAAAGTCACGTCGTTTAATACTATATTCGTAGACATAACGAAAATGTCGGTACATATGTATTTATTGTGCAATTTGCATCTCAAGATATCTCGGAATGGAATTCAAATTTTCTCGCTAAGAATCTCTCCTAGGTGTTCTACACATAACATAATGCAAATTGTATGATAGAAATTTGACATGTCAAAGCTTCTCATTGTTAAACCTATAGAGGAGTGACAGTGTTATACACAATAAAGTTGATTTTACTGAGATATCGTGTCGCGCGAGATATCATGTGCGCACGAAACGAGAGCGTGTATATACACATGAAAATTCGCTTTCTGTATGAATCGCGGGTACTACGCGTCATGGCTGTTTGAACGGTTACATACGTCGGGTCCGTTCGAAAGAATATAGGCTTTCATTCGCGCTCGAAGTCGAGTGTCCGTGCTCCGGGAGATCTCACCGAGTAACGTCGCGGTCGGCCGGCTTAAGGAACGTCCAGAAGCGATGCATCGTCGGAATAGCAATGAACTGCGCAACGAGCGATAGGTGTGGCGCGTGAAAAAGGAAAGGAGCGCGAGGGATACACAGTGGGCACGTGTACGTTTCGGAAGAATGAAGACGTTCGATGTGACCAGTTCCGACATCGCTCGTCGACGCGAAACATCACTCTGAGAAAATCACGGATCGAACGAGTGCCCATCGCGCCCTTTTGCGCGTATATTACAGTGGCGCCTGTTCTCCCGCATCATTGCTGCGCCTATGTGTCTCCGTTTCTCGCGCGGCGATCAACGTAGAGGCGGGAGGGGGGGGGAGGGGTAGGGACGCGCCGTTCTGTGTGAACGAGAGAGTGAGGTTAGCTGTGTGTGCCGTGCGCGCTTTCTCTCTCTCGTNGTGAACGAGAGAGTGAGGTTAGCTGTGTGTGCCGTGCGCGCTTTCTCTCTCTCGTGCGCACCAATTTGTTGCTCCGTCTCGCTCTCATCGTACACGCGCGCGCGTACGCACGCACGCATCGCCGTCGTATTTTCCGTGTTCTCGCGCGCGTGCTTGCTAGCTAACTCGCTTGCTCGTTCGTACGTTCGCTCTCGTCCGCCTGTCCGTCCGCTCACTCATTCACTCACTCACTCACTCACTCGCTCGCTCGTCCGTCCGCCCGCCCGTCCGTTCGCCCGCCCGCCGCTCGCCTGCCCGTCCGTCGGCTGGCGCGCGCGCGCGCGTTAACGGAATTCGCGATCAGGCACGCAGGGACCACCGACTAATGTTTAAATGGACGCATCGTCCATCATCACCCAAGTGTCGCGGGATGACGAGATATGCGCGTTCAACAGCGAGAAAGGTGCGTATCGTGTACTAACCCGGTACCACCCTCCTCCCTGCGCCTGCAAGCTTCTCCGCCAGATGCTGCCGGGATTCGTTTCCCTGCACCTGTTACGGTACCCGCGTTTCTCTCCTCGCCCTACCTCTTCGCCCAACTTCACCTCTTGTCGCTCCCCCCTCCCCCTTCCCCTGTCCTGCGAACAACTTCTTGCGTGTGTCTCATCCCTTTCTGCTCTTCGTCTACATTGTCAACTCTTTTAACCCTTCGTCCTCCTGCTCTTATGTCTCCTGTGCGCGAATTTTCTTATTTTCCCATTCTTATGTCGTGTCCTTTACACTCTATAGGCTACCTCATAAGGGCAATCTGTAAAAGAAACAGCAAAAAATTTATGTTACAAAAGGTTAATTCATATACAGAGACAAGATTTCCCATCTTTAGATGAGGATCATGCTTCTTCTGGTTCGTTGTTTTATTGACTTGACTTTAAGATACATTAGGGGAACTGAGTTTGTGAATCTAGTATAAATTTGATGTTAGTCTCTTGATATGTAAGTTTATTTCTCTGCATATTGGAGAAATTTAACTGAATAAATGTGTCTCAATGAATAATGTCTCTCTTTCTTCTTAATGGACTTATTGAGAAAGAAGAGCACAGAGACATACGATATTAATATGTATGAAACATGTAATAAGTATTTTTCTGCTTATATCATAGCTCAATTGCCAGGAGAAAATGAAGCAGCCAGCAACAGTTCACCTAGTGGCAAGAGGTCGAGGGAGAGGAATCGCGGCTTCCTGCGTTCTCTACTTTGCTGCCTTGGAAGAGGTCGAGGTGGCAGTTCGAGGAGTTCCAAGGCCAGTTCTCTACAGGGAGATGGTCGAGGCTCACCGCCACCGGGTACCGGATCCCCGAGGTTCCTGCTACCGCCGGTCAGGCATCAGGACATGCACAAAAAGTGCATGGTAATCGACTTGGACGAGACTCTGGTGCATAGTTCTTTCAAGCCGATCAACAATGCGGACTTTGTTGTTCCTGTAGAGATTGACGGAACAGTACACCAAGTGTACGTCTTAAAGAGGCCTTATGTGGACGAGTTTTTGCAAAGAATGGGTGAATTATACGAATGTGTATTGTTCACTGCAAGCTTGGCCAAGGTATGTCCTCGGTAATAAGAAGTAGAGAGAAAAAGGGGGGAATAATCTAGAAGTAAATGTTGGTTTTAATCAAATTTTACGTAACTAAAAATAATCCTCAAGATATTCTCAAGTGTTATTTGCTTAAACAATTGAAATAAGATGTATCTCTTGTTAGAATAATTGCTCACGTCATAATTTAATATCTATTTTTATAATGGATGTGTACATTTGCCAAGATCTTCTCCGATATGACTTCTAAAAAGATGAGTTCTCCTTGGATTTGATATATATCCATAATACATTGTCCCATATTGCACGTATATTAAATATTAATAACATTATACAAGTTATTAATTACATTATGTAAGTATGTATGTGTGACAAACTTGATGAAGGCGTAGAACGGATTGAGCAAGAAAGTACCATTTTGCAAATAACACGCAAAATTATTGGAAATGAATTGATAACTCAAAAGATATGCGAAATATTTGCAAAGTGGTCTTTTTTCTTCAGAGCGGCCTAATTAATCTACATATATGCAGCAGCTGTTCAATATACTTATGTCTGTCGCTAGGCACAACAGATGTCTTGTATATTTGTAGATTAGGCCACCCTGACGACAAACAAGTCCTGTCATTTTGTAAATAACATTTTTGCGTTATTAATGAAAGAAGCCGCTCCATACATGGCTATTTTCAATAACCCGAAATCTTGCGTATTGTTTGCAAAACGATCGAAGTTTTCATCTCAATCTGTTCTACGCCCTCGCGAAGTTTGTCCCTATTGGATACTTTGAATATGTTACATTCCATGTAAACAATTATTTTGCCGGATGAAAGATTATTTGGTGTAGAAATAATTGCTTAATGTAAAAAATATTAGCTGGAAAAAAATAATACAAAGCTCTTAAGAATATTCGCAACGATGGAACTCTGATATGTTGCATTATCAAATGAGACGTGTTAGGAAAGAAATTTTTGAGGAAAAGTTTCGAAAATTCTCCAATATGTACAATGTTGATTAACGTGCCTCTTTATTCTACTCTGCGTCATTTCACAGTACGCAGATCCAGTGGCAGATCTATTAGATCGATGGGGCGTATTCAGAGCGAGATTATTCAGAGAATCCTGCGTGTTCCACAGAGGGAATTATGTTAAGGATTTAAACAAGTTAGGCCGAGATTTGCAACAGATCATTATTGTAGATAATAGTCCTGCCAGCTACATTTTTCATCCAGATAACGCGGTAAAACATGCTCCTTACAACAATTGATTTCATTCCGATGTATCTACGATATTTTGATCGATAAGAAAGCGAATACTTTCTCGGCAGGTTCCAGTGGCGTCTTGGTTCGACGACATGACGGATTCCGAGCTATTGGACCTGATACCTTTCTTTGAGAAACTAAGCAACGTGGAGAATATCTACACGGTGCTGTGCAACAGCAATCATCCGTACAACCAGGTGGCAACCGCGCAAACCGTGCCGAGTAATCAGAGCCCGCCGGGATCAGGTTCGCTGGCTGCTTCCTAGCCCCGCCTGAATCCTGGCAACGCAGCCAGTCTTGTCGCTCAATGCACCTTCCGGAGGATCCTGAGAGGGCTGCTTCACGTGACCCACTACTCGCTGTGCGGCCAAGGACCACCTCGAAGCGTCCCTCGTTGACCAGCGGGGTCTTATACCTTAAACGTCATCAATACCACAGCTGCTGGTGTATCCCTCTTCCTGGCGAGCAACGCGACGAAGATTGTTTCGAAGCGCGAGTGTTCTTCCATTTTGCGAGGACGACCAACTGTTGTGCCGATCTTGTCCAGGGTGAGAAACACGTGCGTTCGGGAAGTAAGCGAAGGAGTCGGGCAGAAGTTACTTGTGACGATCGGTCGCGAGAAAGAAGAAGACAATGATATTGACTAGGAGACTATAGCGGCTTACGGGTGCGAAGGTATATGAAACAAAGTGAGTGAGAGAGAGGAGAGAAGAATCGCTCCGAGTCGTTTGATGGGCCATGTTGTGTTGTTGCCGTCGTTCAGTTCGAGCCAAAACGTTGCAAAGCTTTGTTCGACTAGTAAGAAGATATCAACGTTCTGAGGCCCCACGTTTTTAAATGCTTCGGATACAACTTGTAGGATACGTCGAAAAGGGAGGGTAACAGTAGCAGGTAGAATGTGCAAGGGAATATTTTAACTTCAACTTATTTTCAACTCTAATATTTCAAAATTTATCATGATTTCAAATTTAGCCTTAAACGTTATGGATCTTTGAATGCGTGGCCGAAATCATACACAGATATTAATATCTAATATTTGAGAATAACATACGTACAGAAAGTTGCAAAGACCTCTAAAATTTTGTAGATTAAAATACAATAGCACAGAAACAATAAAAAATTATCCTTAAAATAAAAGCTGGTATGTCGAAAGTTTTGCGATACTCGAGAGTTTGAAAGGTACAGATATCAATCTTTCAAGGTACAATATCAAGGTACAGATATCAATGTATCAACTATACAGATATCATAATAAAATAGATATGAACAAGATATATTGTAACTTTAAGGTTTAAAAAAGCTCAAGCTTTTAACAAAGTTGTCAGAGCTATTTCTCGACACTGCCGATCGTTGAGGAACAATGATTTCACACATATTCGATTAAATAAGCTTTCACGTCCGCATATTTACTGAGCATGGCATAATACATTTTTCACAGACATGTAAAGTAAATGAATAATTTCTTAAACACAACTTCCGCTTGATTTCGATAAAACAACAACTTGGAAAATATTCTCAAAGTCTGTTATCATGCAAAAATAGGTATCTTAAGGTCTACGCATCCAAGAAATCATAATATTTTCATTAAATAAAGTATTAACAGAGGGAAATTTGGGTAACTCGAAGTTTCTTCGTAATATCCATTTGCAAAATATGTTCAGTAAAATCATGTCTTTCGGGAAAATCGAGTAATCGAGCTAAGCATTTTATTGATATTGCATTTTAGTAATATATTATGTATCCCTGCTGCTGGTACGCCTTTTGCTGGACATTCTGTGCGTAGCATTTAAAACGCGGCGACATTTAACTTTTGTGGGGTATATTCTACCATATTTCTTATCATCAACCCTCCCCTCTGACGTCTATAAATATCTGTTTTTATTTCATTTATCAAATTTCGCATTGTTAAATATAAAATCATACTCCTTTTTTTTTTTTTTTGGAAATATTTTAATCACACCCGTGAGAGATAAATATTAATATCTATTTTTATCTAGCAGCAAAATGCCTTTTTGAATTTTCATCAAAAAGTTTCAGCGAATTAAAAATGGCGATAAATGGTGTGAAGGTTGAAACTGTTAATTAAATTCATCAATGAATGCCAATCGATTCGCAGAAACTTTCAAAAAATTGCATAAATAATAAATTTCGTAAGCTGTTTTGCTGAAAACGGATAAGAAAAGAACAAATCAAGTTATCAGTCGAGTAATCATGAATCGTATTGTTGCCAATGTTGATAAATTGAAAACTGGGCCAATGCATATCATTCTTTCCCTCCAAGCTAATGAGGTTGCGTCACATTTGACCATTCGTTTTTGGAGCAAGAAAATGGTAATTGGTGTTATTTTGGAGTAATTTGTATGCATTTTCTATTCATTGTAACTCATTGAAATTTCCGGTTTAAAAGTACCGAAAACAAAATTTACCAATGATCTTCTCGAAATGCCAAATGAATGATATAATTGTACTATAATCAAATCTACCATGCACTATGGTATAGTTTTATTTCATCTTATTGCTAATAATTCGCCAATTTGAATTGTTTGATATTCGTGATTGTCAGTGACGTATATTATTTTATTTCATAATAATATATACGAAATAAATCAGGGAATTGAAAGGAATTGAGGGAATAAATGCCGTAAAATTAGATTTCTAAGCTTTTTGATATTAGCAATCGATTTTAACGTATGTAGGTGTTTATGTTCTTTTAACTTGTTATTTTAAAGGCAAAACGATATCTGACAATTAGCATTTTCTTGGCCCAACGAAACGAATCGCACGACAATGTCATTAACAAATTAGAATAATTTAGGTGTAGCCCTTGAGGGGCAATAGTTAAGCGACAGTATATCCTTACGTATGTGCATATATTTACTAACGCGTCATTTGTACACGATTAGGGTTGTTTGATCAAGGCATAACGAATGTACAAAGCGCATTGTACTATCATAAACAATTCAAATTGTTATTATTCGTGCTTTTACCTCTGTTATAATATTATTTTTATTTTATATTTACACTATATATATATACATACATACATACATATATACATACATACATTCACACGTGTGCGTGCGTGTATGTGTGTGTGTGTGCGTGCGTGCGTGCGTGCGTGCGTGCGTGCGTGCGTGCGTGCGTGCGTGCGTGTATATGTGTGTGCACGCGTATTTGTACGTATGTATATGTATGTATATATATCGGCGCTAATGTCGTCACTCCAATGCAAAATTGTACATTAAATCTTGAATTTGGAATAAAAAAAAACAATTTTTTATGCCGTATATTTCTCTGCCACTGAAAAACGCAAATTTTACACTTACTGTTGATAAAGATCTAAATCAATTTATGATGAAATACGCGAACTTTTTGAATTTTTGCATTGAAATAATGACATTACTATCGATATATTCAGTGAGTTATCATTGAATTATTGATTATCATTATTAGCTTATAACGATCTCTCGAGCTGCGACTGCTGTTTTATTTTCTTTTTTTCGTTTGAATACAAAGTAGATCAAAAATTGTAATGCAATTAATCGGGAGATTAGATGACTCCTTATCGACATAAGAGAACAAGAGAGCAGGCACTTTAATTTAAAATAATGTATATATACTTAAAACTTTATCTGGAGATCTATCTCTATATGCAAGATTTTGAATTACAAGAATTTAATGATTTATCGATTAAAATATGTAGTGCGTTATATGAATCTAAAAAT
>NW_014555450.1:1535525-1555688 GCF_001313825.1 Dinoponera quadriceps
ATATATATATATATATATATATATATATATATTAGAGGTCGCTTTCGATAAGGAATTGCTTCGAAAGAATAGAGCTATCAGCTTACGGAATATTTGTTCTTCATGTTCAAGTTACATATTTGATTACAAGAGATTAACCAACAAACCTTTCGTTTTGTAACGCGATGCTTGGACTACCTTGTACTCTCTAATGTTTTATTTTTTTTTTAATCCATGTGCAACGATAGTTCGGAGAAATACGATCATTTGAATGATTGTTTCTATTAAACTGGGTTAAACTGGGAAGAGATTTAATGAAGAGATTTTTTTTATGCGCGGCTTCCAATTCTTCCATCTTTCTGTACTTAGTAAATGTACCGATGTTTCTTGTAAGAGTTATATATATACATGTATATGCGTATGTGTGTGTGTGTGTGTATGTACACACATATACACACTACGCGCGCGTATAATGTTCTCTTTGTATAACGCCCATCGAAACGACTCCGTATGACTGTCCCGGAACAAATTTCTGCATGATCCAAGAATCCGAGAATCCATAGGTTTAAATATCCAAAAATCGAGAAATTATTATCTCGATCTATGAATTCATCCTTTGAAAAAAATTAAGAATATCAAAATGGAAATTGAATATTCTACCTGAAGAGATCCACAAATTTATCGAGCCAAGTATATGCAATGATAGCACAATTCGTGATATAATTTGAAAGAAATTCGATATTGAAATAATTTTGTGATTATAAATTAAAAGACTGGTCATACAAAATAATTAATGTAAGAGTCTCTGATGTCTCCCTAAGAATTCAATTCGGAATGAGATATCCGATCATCGAAAATCAAAAATGATCAAAAACGCAAATATTGAGTGGAAGACAAATTATTCCTAAGATGATAAAAATAGCAATATGTAGAAATGCGAGGATCTCACCAAAAATATAAGATTGAAGAATGGAAGTTAGCAAATTGTACAAACTAGTTTTGCAAAGAATTAAAGATCCATCGATCAAAAAATTGAAAATGTATAGATCTAAGAATCTAAATGAATGGTAACGTATAGAAACGTGAGGAAAAACATAAGGATAAAGAATCTTGGATTCAAGGATTTAAGGGCGCATTTTTTAGCTATACTACAGCATTATTACGTTGTTGCGTATGAAAAGTCCGTTTTCTTTTTTTAATTTATATAAACTAATTTCGAATAGTTTAATTGAGTTGGAGATATAGATTATGTTAATACAGACAGCTGCGCGAGAAGAAATTGATGAGGAAAGCTGTGCAATTTTTAAGCGCGCATTTTATTTATTTCTTAGAGGAAAGAAGAATATAAGCTAGAGGCTTCTTTTATATGTATGTTTGTAAGTTTTAGAACTTAGTTATATACATTATTAGTAAATGTATGTTTCCTTTTTTCTTTTATGTGTATATGTCAATTTTAAATGCGTTTCGGATTGTTATACCTAATTTCACTAAACAGTCGTGTACATTTAAAGTAATTCGTGCTCATATCAATTGCTATTTTAATGCTTAATTAAGAAAAGAAATAGTTTTTTTTTATCGTACTATAAAGAGCTTTCCGGGACTTGAGAAGATGTGAACATCATCAAAAGATGCAAAAGTCTCGGGACTAAGTGTAAAAATTGTGGAAAATCTAGACGCCATGTGGACACCTGAGGAACAATTAACAACTTCCTCTAGGCTGATTGTCAGTGACTAAATGCTTAACATTTCATACGCAAGCACGTAATATTCCAACCATCGTAATATCTCAAGCAAAGAAAAATGCGAGCGTGACAAAGCGTTGCCAATAATGTTCTCCCTCTCGAAATCGCAATTAAGATTCCGAGCCGCCTTGCTGTATAATGAACGTGTAGAAATATATACACACACATAAATATATAAATAAACACACACACATATACATTCTTCAAACGGCGAAGACAGGATGTGTGCGTGTGTACGTTTGTATGTATTCTGTATGCGTGTACGTATGTGTAAAAAGAAGAGGAGGAAAATGAAAGAATAACGGCTTTCGCCGAGCGACGAGCCATCGAGATTCGTCGAGACTTTTTATATGCAGCCAGAAAATTTCTTAATAAAGAATAAACATGAGGAAAAGAAAATAAGCGACGAACGAGCGCGCGACTTTTGCGCACTGTACAATTAGAAATAATAATGTATCGTTATTGCGAATTGTATAAAGGTCTTTTTTTTTTCATGATTTATTGTTAACCCGTTGAAGGCCCGCATCGCCTTTTCAATTGCAATAAAGTGGCATAATCCTGTTATTCACGTTGCGCATTTAGCGCTAAATGCGACCTCGGCCCACGATTGCGTCGAGTGCTGTCTTCGTATTGGTCAATTATGATTTATCCATTTACACCCTCATAATGTCAAGAATGAGAAGATTTATCAAAGAGGCAAAGCGCATGTTCTCGTAAAAGCACGTAAAAAATTTCTTAACGCGAAAGATTTCAAGTCGAAGTCTCGTGAATAAGACTTTGTTGTGAAACATGACTGGCTTAAGAGAGAAACAGTATACTTTCTCGTTAATAATAAATTTTCTATTTTTCTATATTTCTCATTTTATAACTCTTAACTTTATTTTTCCATATTTTTGTCCATAATTTTACGCGTGCCTTTATAAGAGCGTAATTCACAAGAACGGGGATCTGTAAATTCTGTCGCTTTTTGACGTCATCTAAGATGTGTATATATATATATATATATATTTAACTAAATCGATTATCGCGCATACCGCTTTAAAGTTCAAGATCAGTCGCTACATTTAGCGCCAAATGCGGCGTTAACCATAGAATACTAATCGTACCTGTAGGATGATATCACACAACACATATATTAAATCTATCGCAATTGCGTTGCAATTTTTTCTCCAAAAACGCGATAAGAGAAATAAACTTTTTATTAAGAAAAACTCGCGTAATTTGTTGGTCAAGAACAAAGGAACGACACTAAACTTACTGTCGGCTATAGTGAGGTGTTTCAGAGTTTTTTCTTTCATTCGTATTCATTTATTATGGAAGTAGATTCACTTAATTCATGGCAATAAAGCCGCGTACGAAAGATATAAATTATAAGAATAAAATATATACAGATGATCATGTTTTATGACGTCGAATGAATTAAAGATTCGAAGGCGAGAGAGGAGCACGCACGTGAACGTAAAATTCACGGGAATGCCTTAATTTATAAATAAAATTTTCATTAACAAATTTTTCATTATACACTGTTTCTGTTTCCATGCAATCTCTCTCTTCCTCTCTCTTTCTCACTCTCACTCTGTACTCTGTCAATATTGTAAAAAAATATATCAAAACATCTGGTGAAGGTACACACACATAAAAATTTCATTTTCCTTAATTATATTTTCTACGCATCTCCTCTTTCTTCTTGTTCGTAAAATATCGTATTTTTATTTGGAGTAGGAGAAAAAATATATATAAAGAATATGATTAAAAGAAATGTCAAATCGTGTATAATGAAATATCGTCGTATAAAGATGTGTATAAAATAGCATTTCAAGACGTACATGCAGAGATACACTTCATGCGCAATGGTGAATATTTTTTTTTAATTATTGAACAAAATAAATTTATGTACGAGACTCTGCTGCACTGCTAAGAAATTGGAAAATGCGTTTGCGATACGTTAAATGTTACATAATTATCTGAATTTCTTTATTGTATAAGTGTACAAGAAATATTTTCGATAATAGTATCTTAATTAGCACAAAAATTAATATCTGGTAATATTGGAGTAAATGGTTAACATACATTTTTTTTTTGCATTGACGTTAAAGGATAAGGCACTAAACATAACGAGTATTAGTTATATCTATAGATATATTGTTGGATCTGCATATTTATGCCGGTATTCTCTTGGGATTCAAGTCGTACATACGTCGCATCCGTTTCTTCAATTCTTGCGGAAATTTATCGTAACACTTCTTGCATGCTGGCTTCAGATCAAACTCGAAGAATTTTGTTTTTTGATTCATCTTCTGATCGCAGAATGCACATGCGAAATGGTGAACACACCACGCCTTGTTCAGCGCCGTAAAAACTAACGAAAGAGTTTTAATATTAGGTACAATTTCGAGCGTGTTAAAAACCTTACAGATTTTGGAAGTTGGGACTATATCGGTTGACTAAGAAGGGCATTAAAAATATACAGGGCTCGAATTGCAATCCAATCGATGCACGTACCATCTCCAGCGATAACTTGATTGCAAACGAAGCAGAGATTCCCAAACAGCTGATGATAATGAGTCTCACAATAAGCGAGACCTTTCTTCTCGTAGTGACGATGACCTAGGAAGGGCTTCTCACATTTCGCGCATACAAAATGCTCCACGTGCCAATGCTTGCCGAGGGCTGTCACTACACGCTCCTCAATGGGACGTCGACAGGCACCGCAAATCGGAATTCCCATTTTATCGTGGCATCGCAGACAATACAGCTCGTTCTACGGAATAAAGAAATTATCACGAAATACAATATTTTCGATATACTATAATAAATTAATTTTCTTTGCTCATTAAATGAAAGGGGAATATTATTTCGCAGTGAACGCATTTTTCTCGTCAGGATTAAATCGTTTCCATCAACAAGAGGAATTTGTAAAACCTGCCGCGGAAAATAGCCATACAGGAGATATGATTATAAAAGATTAGCAGAACCGTACCATTTCGTTGGCGGCATAGCCGGGCCGCGAACGAACTTCTCTAGCTTCGGAATTAAGTTCCACGCCGCAAGCCGTACAATTGAAATGATATGGGTGATACAGTTCACCGCGGAATCGTAGAGGCTTATCGTCGATCACTCCGCTGTATTCGAGAAAATCGATTGAAATTACTTTGAAGGGGAAATGCATTCTAACTTGGAATTGTTTGCAAATTGAACAGAAATCTTTCACTTTATCCAAATGATTTATAAATGGCAGCATACTTGTTAAAACGATTCTCTCTTCTGTCTTAGATAAAATATTAAGTCAGACATATCACCGATATTGATCTGTATCTTTAATAGCGATAATAGGAAAACATACTGGCATTGATGGCATATATGTTTTCCGAGCACACCAGCTTTTACTCTGGCATTGCAGGTATGACACAATGCTCTGCCTTGACACTTGATGAATCCCGCATCTGCCAATTCACCGTTACACTCTTCACAGCGGAAACATTGCGGATGCCAATTTGAATTCATCGCCTTGATCACACGGCCAATGACAAACTCACCTGCAAAGATATTCTCATGTCTAACTAGCCGGAAGTGAGGAACAAAGTTGCTTACATATAGCAACTGGATATATTTAAGAATATCTTACCGCACTTTCCACAACATGGGGCAAACAGAACATGAAAGTCATGTTCGCAATATTTGTAACCTTCGAACTCATAAAAGACTCCATCTGGAAATGGCCGGAAGCACTGTGCACATCTGTCAAAAGTAATGTTTAAATTAGCATTATTCAGTGAAATCAATTAATTAATTCTCAGATATATTTTTGTAAAAAAGAAAGTAGCTGAAGAATTAACATTGGTATACATTTTAAATAAAAAAAAAAAGGATCACAATTAAAAAATCTTCTTTCTACAGTCTATATCTTTTGAGAGAGTTCCTTATGTATATGGTCTTTGTAAAGTCCCAAAGAATAAATCACTGGTATACATACACAAAACATTGCGGATGCCATAGCTCGCCATGTGAATTAACAATTTTCTCATGAGCGGCAAAGCCTTCTCTGCAGCGAGAGCAAAACATATGATCCAACGACATGTCTGTAACCCTATATATATGATACGCTACAATTATTCTCTCAGATCCACTATTGATTTCATTGAAGGAAAACAATAAAGTACTTTAAACATACTGTGGTATAACTTGTCGAGCTCAATGTATGTTTTGAGCTCAGTTAAGATGTACAATTACACAGTGTTCCCTTGTGTTACAAGAAATGCACGAAAAGAAAAAAAGAAGAAAAAAGAAGATATCCATGTACGTGTGTGTGTGTGTACATTGTTATGCATCCTACATATATTGCTTATACAAGGGTTAATATATCTCTCTAAAGAACTAGTGCTTACCCTGGCATACTTTAATGGAAGAGGTGATTACGTTTGGATGCTGATAAATACTGCTAGCTTTCTTTTTTTTTTTATTCGTCCGCGTTCTATCTGCTTTACGACGATATATAGATGATAAAAATCGATTAGACTATGTGTCGTTAATTAAAGTATACTAAACTAATTGCGTTTTTTTTATTCTTCCATTACACACGCAAACTATATTAATTAATTTAATCTTTTTTTTTTCCTCATATATTATTACCCTCTTAGGGATATTTTTTATCAGTTGTGTGTCTTCTTTCCTTGATTGTTTAATGTATTTCCATTTGTCGGATATATTTATTTGAATTAATAAGAAATTATGTGTAATTTTATCAGGAATTGGGATAAAAATGATTCTTGAGATATCTGGATTCACTACCTGAATCTTAATTTCATATACACTGTTTAATTGATCTACATCTTATTTACTAATTGATTTAGTTAGTGCATTTTAATTGATTAACGAAATAACGAGACTGAGAAAAAACTACCTATGCGCGATCTGACACACAGCTGACACATCCATACTCTTGTCTGATTTTAAGCAGGGACAACCAATCCAATCTCAGAAAACGTCATCATGACCTTTTATGAAAATGAGTGTACGAATGATTCGTCCTACGCCACACCCTTGGAAGAGTAAGCGCGAATAATGATGACGTATGACGCCGTCTCCAACTCACGGAACAGAACTCTTATAATATACCGGAAAGAGAACAAATGCGGATATTGCTTAAGCTAAGTTCGTCTTGCACGTTTATTTCTATCTTAAGGCTGGTATGACATACGACGAATTTGTTGGATATGCCGATTGGCGGTCAGATAGAGAATTGCTAGTGTGTCTAGAAAAAATTGAGGGACTCGTGAAACATAGATTGCAATAATACAAATGTTATCGGAACGCTGCCCGGTCATGTCAGCAAGTCAGAAAATTCCATGAATCTCGGTTAAATAATTCGTTAACACCGGCCTGATTTCATAAACACAAGTTAATCAAATAGATCAATTAAATTAATCACCAAAATAGCAAGACTTCAAAAACGAACATAAGTCGATAATAATACCTTTAACTGCAATGATTAATTTTACGTATTTTGGTATTATTATATGTATTTGGCAATACAGATGCCATGAAAGTGGTTTAATAAAGATCAGTTTTATGTTCGGCGGTTGGCAATCCCAAAATTAAATCGACTGATTTGATTAACTCGCGTTGGTGAAGGCGGAAACCATGATTGATCTAAATTTAGGGATCTAACGATCAATAAGTCATTGATCGCTTGTGTTTTCTGAACGAAGCTTTTCGCTCTGGTGAAATCGTCCTCGTGATATTACGATAGTGATTTTTACTTCATTAGCTGGCGAAGATTGGTAGTGGTTTCCCGCGCAAGTAATATCGTGCATGCTCGCGGAGATGTGTTGTGACACCTGATATATCAAGGAGGCACAAACGTTATTATAGCAGTCGCTGATTTACAACGAGAATTTTACAAAATCTTAAGCAAGTATTTGAGAACAAGCGTTATGACTTCCTTTAATTTCAATGAACTTAGCAAACAACTGAAAGACACTCAGCAGAGCTCTCATGTCGGGGTTTCTTTCGCCGGTCGATCTCTCAAATTAGATACCGAGAATGATGGTAAGATGGTATTGATGAAGAGAAACGATGATTTCTAATAAATTAATGTTAAAAATAATGTTTTATTTGTGCCTAACGCTTGATTATTACCGGATAGTCTGATTTAAAAGGTTCATTTTGCCTTTCACGCAGCTCTGCAAGTGGTGGAAGCAATAAACACGTGTCCTTGTTTGGAGTATCTGGATTTAGAGGGAAATACATTAGGTACACAAGCTGCAGAGGCTATAGCTGAATCATTGAAAGAAAAGGCAGCTCCCTTGAAGAGAGCTTTATGGAAGGACATGTTCACTGGTCGTTTGAAGACAGAAATTCCAAAAGCATTGGAATATCTAGGCACAGCGTTACGAGTGGCTGGTACTCGTCTTACTGAACTTGACTTGAGTGATAATGCATTTGGACCAATTGGTATTCAGGGATTGGCTGATCTGTTGATATCACATCCGTGTTATACCCTTCAGGAATTAAGATTGAACAATAATGGTCTTGGCATTTCCGGTGGTAAGATGTTAGCTCAAGCATTGTTAAAGTGCCATGAAAATAGTTCCAAAGAAGGTGAGACACTGCGGTAAGATGTAAAAAATATCTGCATTGATAAATCTAACTCTAAGATTTAACGAGATTTGTTTTATCACAGGCAATCCACTTGCACTGAAAGTTTTTATCGTTGGCAGAAATAGATTAGAAAATGAGGGTGCACAGGCATTAGCATCTGTATTTAATGAGTTAAAAACACTAGAGGAGGTTGTAATGCAACAAAATGGCATATATCACAAAGGCATTGAAGCAATTGCATATGGTTTGTCTGCTAATTCTAATTTGCGAATTTTAAATTTGAACGATAATACAATCGGCTTGAAAGGAGCCAGAGCGCTCGCCAAAGTTCTACCGACCTTCCGAAACCTGGAGGAATTGAATCTTGGAGATTGTTTACTGAAGACAAAGGGAACTTTAGTCTTGGCAGAGGCATTAGCAGTTATTGGCAATCATACATCTCTTAGGAATCTGGATTTAAGTCACAATGAAATACGCATTGATGGTGGAAAGGCTATCGCCCAGGCTATGGTTGATAAAACGCTTCTCTCTAATCTACAGTTAGATGGTAATATGTTTGGGACAAAGGGACGTGACATACTTGAACAAATTCTCACCAATTTTGGAAGAATCGATGCATTGAATTCATTTGATGAGGATGAAGATGATGACGACGATGATGATGATGATGCTGCTGCTGCTGCTGCTGATAACGATGAAGAAGATGGCGAGGAGAGTGAAGAGTGTGAAAGTGATAATAATGAAGATACGGAAAGTGACAAAGATAATAAAACACCAGATAACGTTGCGCAAAGTATAGTGACGGTTGCAGAATTCTTGAAATCACCGATAGGTGAGAAATTATTATTGCTACAAGGTGATAATGTACAGGCTTTTGTTGATCATGCGGAGGTACGTATTGATACGTCTTATTAATACGTTACAGCTCCTAGTTGCACTTTTCAGCAAAGCTTGTTTCTCATTTCAGAATTTAGCTATTCAAAGTGATACGACCACAGAACAGAAGTTTATAGAAGAACTTACACGGATAACCATGAAAGTATCAGCACTATGTGATAGTGGCTACATGAATGTGAGAATAAAAGCAGAATCTTTGTCGGATGTGTTATACGCACAGCTATTCTCCTATGCTATAGAGAAAGATCAAATTTCGAATCTGACTAATGCGCTATTGATTAATCTGGGTTTAATTAAAGTAAGACACATTAGGATACTATCGAATATAACAGAAATTTTCATTAGGAAAAATAACAAACATTCAAATTCTCTTTTTTTCTTTTCTTTTAGAGTGAGGACAAGAACAATGGGAAAATTGATTGGAACCTGGAGGGATGTTTCAAAGCCTTGGAAACAATTTGCCAGAGGGATTATTTCTTGGAGCAAACAAAAAGTACATTAAAATTATTTCTAAATAAACCAGTGAAGACTAGTCGTGCAAGGATGGTAGATCCCTTCCAGGATTCCAAAGCTGCTCTTAAAATTGTTCTAGATCGTATTCAAGTTACGTAAATTTATTCTAAATTATATTTTAACATGAAATGTACCTATTTATTTTTATATGTTGCATGGGAAATAGAGATGAAACATTTCATATAAAATTACAACCAACTAAACCAATACTATTACTCTGTGTGTGTGCGCGTGTGCGTGCGTGCGTGTCTACACATCTTGCTAAACTTAAAATCTTTCGTGGAATTTTTCTTTAGAAATATTTTTAGAATATTTAATAAAATTTTGTACTTTTAATATATACATTAAATTTTCTTCCAAGCGAAATAGTTCTAAGTAGACAAATGAAATGAAATTACTTTTATTATCTAAAAATATCAAAAAATTAAAAAAATATATATATTTTTTTTTCTAAATATATACTACATCACATGAGAATTTCTAAAACTTTTTATAAAAGACGATTTACACGTATGTTATTTAAATAAGACTTATCCTTCTTTTCATTGCAATATTATCTTGATTTCCAATAAAGTTTTACTTCTTTCGTAAAAAATTATAGATTATTAAGTTATATGATGAACAAATGAAAAATACATTTATATCTTACATTTATATATATACTAATTTTAAATGTTTCTACTACTTTTGTAATTTTCAAGCTAATAACAGAAAAATAATGTACGTGTAAAAATAATTATTTACGTAAAATTTCTACAGAATCTACTATACTATGAGAACACACAAAATCGCAAACTTGTGAATTTTACACACACACACACACGCGCGCGCGTACATATATATGTACGTAAAATTCACAAGTTTGCGATTTTATATATATATTGAGAAATGTAAAATATGAGAATTTTATACATAAAACACATTTTATGTGTATAAAATGGTGGTTGATGATGCACGATTTGTAACTCATGCGAAAAACTCAAGCAGATATTGTGGCTCGAACAATTTAAACAATTAATGGAAGACAGAGAAAGAGAGAGGGAGGATCTAACGTTGACATTCGTTTTTCTTCAATTAATCTGTAATATTGAGTATAGGTTATTGTGGAATAAATAATGCTTGCTGGTATACAACTTAACATGAAATGCAGTTAGCAATTATTAAACCTTTACAATCGGAGCGCACTAATCGATGGATGATCTTACTAGTTGTAATTATTCCAAAACGCACGACTCACTAGTACAGTAGTAAAAGATTGATCTGCTTGTACATTTAATAAATTCCTCATTGCATTTTAGTATATAACAATTGAGCCTGTTAAATGCGGCGACCAGAAACGATAAAGATGCTTTCTTGAAGCCAACTTGCCATCCGACCATAAAGAGTTAATTACAGCTCTCGTCCGCGCGTAATTTGTTACTGTATTATATAAATAAGAATCTCTTTGAAAGCTGCTGTGACTTATAAAATAAAGTATCACGAAACTTATTTCATAGTAATCGCGGATGCTGGATCCCAGCCTGGGTGAAAGAGATCAACAATTAACTGGGCACAATGTGATGACGATTGATCTTTCATATACATCGTTACCTGGAAGAAACGAAAAAAATGCGTTCTTTTCATTACGCTCTCTAAGTTGCATCACCTTTGCAATACGTACAAGGAAAAGAACCAGCTGTAATTTTGCCTTAGTATTACAGTCTTGTCCTAAGGTAGATGGATAACTTATCGCCCCGTCATTTTTGTGTATATCAGCTGCTATTAATTCTAGGCAAGCTTTTTCTTCCACATTCAACGTCTCCAATAAAGATGCTATGGTGAATAGTTTGCGCGATTAATAATGAGCTTATAATACACACAATTGATTTGTAACACGAGTGTAAAAGTTTCGTTAAAAAAAAAAAAAATGTTGTTCAAGGTCAGCAACTTACCTCTGTCGGAAGCTTCGGCAGATAAGAATCTCGTTAAAAGTGCAGCGGATTCGGCTGAACCGGAAAATAGATGGGGATAACGTCTTAGGAGCAATTTCGTCAGTAACATATTACCGCGATTTCCGGCTAAAGTGTTACTAGGTGTACAAACTACCTCGTCCTCCGTTCTTCTCACTAACAATACAGTCCCGTTATACCTGCGTATACGCGCGAGGACAGATAGTTAAATAGAAGAAAATGTCATAAGATATCGAGACAATATGCTCTCATACCTATTTAATTGCTCTGCTATATTCAAGTTGAAATAATCTCTGATTATACTGCGTACTAAACCTTCGAGGGACGGGGACATCGTTCTAATGGCTAATGGAAGCACATCATCGAATGTAGCATCTAATACCTAAAGTAGAAAGAAAGATAATCCATTAGAAAGGGTTTAATAGGACGATGTAAGAAATCGACAGCCTACCAAGCTTTGTACAGAGGGATAGTTCATCGCGGCCCAAGTAGCGGTGTATCCTCCAATGCTCCAACCGTACAGAATGATTTGAGTTTCGGGAAATTTCAGACGGTCGATCGCGAAGCGCATTATGCAATCGATGGCACATTCTTCTTGGTCCGGATATGGTGCGCCCTTTATAGTCACGACTTACCGTTACACGAGTGGCAAGTTGCCCGAGGGAGAAGGTTTGCAATTACCCCGATTTATTATTTGCATGCAAGCAAATGTCATTGTTGCGGTAAAGCATCACCGGGATAATAGCAATTCTTCCCGTCAAATATATTTTCTTCTACGTTACACTCACAGTACTGTCACCGAAACCTGGATGATTCCAACCCAACACTGAATAGCCCTTGTTCAAAGGAGTGGATATAACGCCCGTCTCATAGAAACCACAGTTTCCTTCGCAGGTTACAACTAGTATGCCGCCGTTGGCGCTTCTGCAAAATTGCACACATGGGAAATGAATTGTAGGACAAGAGCTGCTAATAATGTTGCTAATCGTTTACGTTACTTGTTGCGCCGATCGACAAACATCGCGTCGATTTGATTTTTCTTAGACGTTACCAATTTGAATCTTTCTCCGCCTTGTTTTATCAGGTCCATTCTACCTTTCAGTAATGTGGAGCCTTCAATGTATAGCAATACATTATAAGTAATCTTGGAAAGAAATATCGATAAATGATAATACTGATGTTTTACCTAGTGCCCAATTTATTACGGATAAGCTACCAGGATAAATTAATGTAATAGCCAAAGTATGTGCCACCACATAGGAAAATAATTTGCATGGTATTGCAAAGAGAAACTCTTTGCCACTTTGTTGTCTCAGACGTCCACTAGCCCTACCAATCTTCTCCAAGGTCAGCTTGTCTTTATCGCTAAAAATCAAGAAACACACAATTTGTGTTGTACTATTTCCAAAGAGTTGTGCCAAGGTTATTGGAAACATAACTTTGGAATTTTAGTCTGACAGATTCTCCGCATTTAAGGTACTTTGTTTTCCTTGCGAGTCTTGGAATGTGAAGATTTGTAAGAATTGCAATTCAAAATTTGACTTGAAGAAATTTATTAATAAAACTGAAGATATATCTAACCTTTGTAATTTCGATACGTCAAAATCCACAGGCCAAGCCCAAAATTCAAAATCATACTTATGAAGCTCCTGCTTTGTCTTTTCATTATACTGCGAATGGGCTTCGGCCAATGTTTGTACAAATTTCACATATGCTGGATTGCTAACGCGGGAGTAACCACGTGCAGCCAACGAAGCGATAAGAATCGCACCAGCACCAGCTGCCAATTTACTCAAATAAGCAGCGTTATCCGTCAAGGAATAATTACGTTGGTATATAAATGTGGCAACAAGCGGTATGGCGTAGAGACTTATGGACCATATCGCAGCAAACTATAACAAAAAATAATTTGCAAGCTTGTAAATATTGCGATTTAATATAGACGCATGTATATGATTGCCTCCACACATACACGATATCAAAGTTTAATATGACGATAAATATTGGGCAAATACTTACGGAAATGACGATTTGATCGCCCCAACGTTCCAAATTCTTGGGCTCATACGACTTCTATAACGTATACACGGATAACCTCAGATATGTGCAGTTTCTATGTAAAACGCTGAATAAATATCGTACTTACATCAACTAGATGACCGATCCACGTTACCTCGTAAATCTTGAAAAGCCGTGGACTGAACGTACACTTCCACAACGTCCTGATTAACGACATTTCGTACGGCTCGATAGCGAATATTAATGGTATATTACTGATAATTAATCGGTGATGCGGATTAAATTTTCAGACGGCGCACATGACATAATGAGGCAACATTTCCGCCACGTCCGTCGAACAAGCGTCATCTAGATAGACGACGAATAATTCCAAGTTGCCCGGAGAAGCTTGCACATTAGTGCAATATCATGTTGAATTTGTGTGTGCCACGTGCAATTGCGTTTCTTCTTTATTTTCATGTCATAAGAAAGATTTTTACAAGCAGCATTAAGTCTAAGAATTGCGATTAGGAATTTCAAGCAATCACATGTTAAATATGATCGATAATACCGAGAACGGGGGATCATTGCTACATATTGCGCATGCATACCACATGTCTTTTTTTCAACAAAACATTGTATCCGTCACATTCTATTGACATATGTGCACGTGCGTTCACTCGTATATACGACGAATGAAACAATATGGACTTTTACGAACGGAACCTTTCTCCCGTACGTGAGATTATCTGAAATTCTACTTCTCGAAGATTCCGCGGGTAGTTTCTCGACCAACCTGCTCGTAAGATTCGTTTGACGACGCGTGTGACAAAATTCGTGCTCGTGAAATCACAGCTTCGCGCCAGCAGTTCGGTCGGTCGATCGAGCTGCCGCGCCGCATGATTTTCGGAACGTCGGCGGAGCGAAGAACTCGCTGGAGAGAGAGAGAGAGAGAGAGAGCACGGTGCAGCGCAGCGCAGGCTAAGTGGAAAACCGCGACGTTGATATCGTGTGTGATAACCGACGGATCGCAGCGACTTTTTACAATATGTCAGATTGGGACACCGCGCCAATTACTTTGCGTAAACGCACACCGAAGGCGTCCACGCTAAAAACTGAGAAGGTAATTTACGCCACGTTTTTTTTTTCTTTTTACGCGCATGTGATATATACGCGGTTCGTAGTGATAGCAGCCGATGACCATGTATGTGTCGCGATTGTGATGTAACTGTATGTTTATTTACAGGCGGTGAATGATGCGCGGCGGCAAGGTTTCACCGTGGAGACACAGGCAAAGTGTAAGTACTGGATTGTCTCCGCGGATATATTTCCGACGAGTTTTCCTACTACGAACTGAATCGGTTGTCATGACAAACAAACACGGTGCTTTACTGCACAAAAATTGATCATTTTGCATACTCTCTTGTTGAAACTGACTGCTATGATTTGGAGCACGATTTTTCTTAAGTGAAATTAATTTTTAACATACGCCTCATCAAAGCATTATGCTTTTTTTTCTGGAAAGTGAAGATACTTGAATTTTTCTGTGAATAAAATTCATCAGTACAGAAGAAGATGAACAAACTGCACAAATCAATCTAGCTTGAAGATGCTTCTATATGGCATGTTTTATGTATAGAATAAATGTGTACTAGGCTGTATATATCATTTCTTTCGGATAATAATAACATTTTATAAATTTCGTCTTAATATAACCTATATATGTCGTGTGATAAAATATCATAGATGTTTTATCCCACCTCACTGCAGGTTCATGTATTAAATATAAATTTTATGAATCATTCTCCTATGTGGGAGGAGAGAATACAATAATTTTGAACCAGTTCTTTTACCAGGGGGTGGTGGTGCAAATAGACAACACGTAACTACAAAAAACACAGCTAAATTGGACCGTGAGACAGAAGAGTTGAAACACGATAAAATTCCACTTGACCTTGGCAAACTTATTCAACAAGGCCGACAGAGTAAAGGATTGTCTCAAAAAGATCTAGCAACGGTAGGATATTTTTGCATATTATATAATGATAGAGATCTAATTGCATATACACAGAATAGTTGACTATCTTTCTCTCTCTCTGCATCATCCAGATCTAATTCATTATGTCTTCCCGAGTCTATTGCTCTCTCAACCAGCAGTTAGCTCATTCATTCCATTTTGGGAACAGCAGTTTTAGAACACAATACATGTTTCGGCACCTTGGATACTTTTAATTCACTTCTTCGTCCATGTTTTACAGAAAGTCAACGAGAAGGCGCAAGTTATCAACGACTACGAAGCAGGACGTGGAATACCAAACCAGATGGTCATTGGCAAAATCGAGCGAGTATTGGGAATTAAATTGCGTGGTAAAGATCGTGGCAAACCGTTAACGACCCCCGGGACAAAGAAGTGAATCTCGGGGGAAGGAAACTATTTTCTATCTTACACGGTTCTCATGAAAGAACTTTGGCAAAGACGGTAGAATGGAAAGCCACAAACCCCTATCTTTCTTTCCTTTGGTTATTTTGATATCGTGCATTACAGAGTAGGTTATAATTAACTTGTCTTTACGTATAAAAAATAAAAGAGGATATTTTAGGATAATACAGGTGTAACAAACCATAATATTAAGAAAAGATTACAGAGTTACCTTCGTTACAGACTTTCAAATGTACATTACTAATGCTACTATTAAGAGAAAAATATGCTTGAGTGGTAAAATAAAATTCTTAATTTATGATAAAGTATACCCAACATTTGTTCATTGAACACCATTGTACGAAGAAGTACGCAGGGATAATTAAAAACAATTTTTTTAAATACAAAGACGAAATATATTCATATATATGAAAAGTAGAATATAAAGAGAATGTCTATCTTGAGACAACACTGTGTATTTGTATCACTTACATTCCCATGTATACAAGCATGTTCCATCCTTTCGGACGATCCTTATATTCAATATAAATACATGTCTTTTTCTCAGTGCTGCCTCCAAAGAATAATCGAGAGGAAAATTGCAATGGCAAATTTTTTAATATACTCGATTAACTTTATTTGCATAGATTCCATATTTTTTTTTACCCATTAATCTTTTCTCAGTGCAAAACTAGTATCTTGTATTCCATCTTTAGTAATAATTTTGATGGTTATTCCATCACCTGTGTATATATCTCTCTCGGCTGCAGAAGTAAAAACATCCTTTAGGATTGCCACAGCTTTTTCCTGAGTTAAGGTTGCAGGTGTGACTCCTTCTTGGTTCTTGTATCCAATCTGACAGATAAAAATATACCACAATGCATGTAATATTGATGATACAAAGTGATCTTCTTCTTAAGGCTCAGCTGTCCCGAGCAGCTAGACTGGTTTTATGAAGTTTTTTCCCTGAAAAACGTAATAGTTTTGCAATCTTGGAACCTGTAAAATGTACGGCAAACTGAGTTTGCCGATTCTACGTGACATACTGGACAGACATCTCAGTTTGCCGCACATTTTACAGGTTTCAGTATTACGAAACTATTATGTTTTCCAGGGAAAAGTAAAGAATAAAGCTACATGCCGCAAAAAAATTACTACTTGTCATTTCTCATTTATGACATCACAAACTAATATGACCGCCGAGAGATAGCAGAGTCTCTCAAGTATCTTTTGCACTATTTTGCTAGAAAAACACTTTGCATTAGTTTAAGATATATACCTGATTATCGAGAAGTGGTTGCAAGAGGGCACCAGCTGAGCCACCAGCCCTGTATGTAGTCTTTTCGCAATGTCCAATCGGATCATAACTATATATACATCCTTTTCCATTTTCATCTAACCCAGCAAGTATGTTACTGACATAGTATGGAAAGAATCTTTTATAGTACAGCATTGTTGAAAGCATCTGTGCAGTTGCTGGAGTCGACATTTCTTTTTGATGTTCATGCTTGTACATCTAAAGATGTATATTGCATATGTATAGCTGGTTATTATTCATACAACCAATGATTATTCTATGTACTTATATATATACTCTCGGATATCATATGTTATACAGTCTGAATCAGCTGTAAACGAACAAAATTTATACCTGCATACGAGCGGACAAGAGGCGAGTCAAAGTTAATGTATCGCACCAACAACCAGAACATCCTAGAATGGTGGATTTTGATAATGAGAATAACTTGTCCTGTTGCCGAGTATAAATCGAAAATCCAGTGCTGAGACGTGTATCTGCAGCAATGACACAGAAGTCATCTCCTGCAAGAGCCACTACGCTCCTGACGATAAAATGCAGCATGATCAGAATATTGTGTATAGAACATACAATTCTACTGAGATATATAACGATAATTTGAACTAATCATAGAAAAAGAGATGGTAGCTCAATCTCGACACTTAAAACTATCAGATTATTGATATAAAAGTATAGGTTATTTTGATTTCAATTACCCTCCGTTGTCGGCATACGGAGTGAAGCTCACTGTTCTTGCTCCTTGCACTTCGTAATCAGGCAAATGCCCTTTCCCATTGTCTCCCAATAGAGCCATCATTGTATTTAGTTTAGTCTTAAAATGTAATCGATGAATAAACGTAAAAATGAATGACACTACAGTTTTCAGCAAAGATGAAGTAGTCTGTCGCGTTGCGGTGTTTGGTTACTGAAAGCCGCCCGCACGCCATCTTTCGGACAGCAAAGATGGAGCAAGAGTGCGTTCTTTTTGGGCACTAACGCGCTGCAAGCGTCATTCTATCTCCTTTTGGCTGGTTCTACGACGAGCATTGCTTCGATTCGCTATGGGATAGAAAATTTTTAGTGTCTTCAATATTTTCTCTAGACATCCTAGAGAATATCTACCTGACAACCAATTGGGACATCCGACAAACTCCGGCGATATATGTAATACTAGCCTTTGGTATGTAATGAACAATAAAGTTAGAATGAAAAAGGATGCATCTCAAGATAGTCGTTGATTTGCGGATCTTGCGTGTTTTTCACTTGTATGAAAAGATTGTCCAAGAAATGCATATCTCTCATAAAAAACGAATTAATTGCTATCTGGTCGACTTTTCGTTTTTTTCCCCTAATTCCATTTACAAAGATCTGTTATATCGTACGATAAATGAGGCTACCTTACGAGTCATGTTCAATTGATATTTTGTGTATGGTAACGAATACACGTGTAAGTAATTACTATAGATCGCATATACGGTGAGAAATTTAAGACATGGACAAAAAGTTTGCGAGAACTCTTGACATATGTTGTGGGCAATTAAATTTCCCTCCATCATGGTCTGATTGCCCGTTTGGTTAGAGTAATTAAACGTCGCTGTCACTTGCAGCCTTTCCTCATTTTGTCGTGTGAAATGCATTTTCGAACGGCTATGTTTCCTCTAACTATAAAAGTCGCCGATAAATTAGCGTCGTAGTGAAGTTGGTCGGTAAGCCCCTTCAGGACGTGATTTTAGTCATTTTAGTACCCTCGGCTATATGAGCACGACGGTAGATCGTTGAACCCGGCACCACGGTACTCATTTGACATTTTAATACTTATAATCTCGCTACGTATGTGTCACAGGACCGAAGTTATAAATTGTTATTCGTTATCGCAATGAAAACCATTTTGCGCGAAATGTTTGTACACGCGGCAAATAAATGCTTCTCCGGCAAAACCATACATAGGAGGGTGTGGAGGGGGACACAATTTACATAAAGTACGATATTTAATGTTGCGAATATATACGTTTATTATCCGAAATAATCTCAAGAAATTTCTCCTCAAGAAATCTATGTTCGCACGACCTCATGCCACACCGCTACGGCGATGCGCCGTCGGTTGCTGATTTGACTAGAGCTACTTTCCGGAAGTGACGCGCGTCGCTTCGTTACGTTTACATTCTGTTCTCGACATCGCGTTCATTGTGGGGAGCCATTACCCTCGTCCGCGCTAAAGCATCGTGCCATATTCCCACTCGCGCCCTAAAAATTACAACATTCTCGTAGTTTTAAGTGAAATATTATGAGAGTGAAGACCGAAATGGACGACGACGAGAAGGGGTGAGTACATACGCACTACTGTGACCGTCCCGGGCGCGTAGCAAGTCGCGAAAAATGCGAATCGCCGTGCTCTCGCGGGGCCATCATTTTCGCTGCACGAGAACGAGCTTCCCGTCTGCGTATCACGATCGCATGCGATCTTCGGGCCCCTTGATATTTCCCGGCCGCTTTGCCGTGATCGAGGTCGTGTCATTCCGGAACGCAAGACCGCATCTTCGTCGCGCCATTGACGAAAATATCTCGTGGCTGGCGGCTTGTTTTTTCGGCGGCAGTGCTAGGCTCGCGCGGGTGCCGCGCGACAATACCGGCCTGTAGTTTATTCGGTGCCGCTCCGCGGTTTATCGGCTACAAATTTTTCCATCAAAATCTCTCTCTCTCTCTCTCTCTGTGGCGTCTCTTCCGTGCCCTCCCCCTCCCCCAACTCTCTCTCTCTCTTCCCCCCCCCCC
>NW_014555450.1:1556407-1556676 GCF_001313825.1 Dinoponera quadriceps
TCTCACTCTCTCTCTCTCTCTCTCTCTCTCTCTCGTGCGTTCTTTTATGGTAGCGTACGGCGGTGCGGGAAAGCGATCTCGCTCGTTCGTGTCCTTAGGCACTAGATTCTCTATTTTTATGCTCCAATTCCTGATAGAGACTGTCGGTCTGCTGTTGCACGTCTGGAGGATCTTGGCACCTCCACGTTTGAGAGTATGAGACTCAATTTGTTTTCTATGACGATTCAGACAAGTAGCTGTGGATTTGATTAAATTTTTTAAGTGCTAGT
>NW_014555450.1:1556706-1589099 GCF_001313825.1 Dinoponera quadriceps
TATATATATATATATATATATGTATGTATATAGGCTACCTCTTGTATTTCGAGAGTTGAATATTTGAAATATTTGATAAAATATTTTTGCTAAGAATGTGAATATAAAGTTGTATACTTCTAATTTTTATTTATTATCATAGAATTTTAATTTAGATTATATCTATTGGCATGGGCACACATCATTAATTTCATAATGTGGATTTATTACATTTTCGAAGAAAAATTAATGAGATTTGGAGTTACAAATTATTCTATATGTTAAAACCTTTGTATATATTCGCATATAGTAGATTCCAGGTATATACTTTTAAAAGAAATAAATCATGTGTACAAGTATAAATATAAATATATACATATATATAAATATAAATAAATACACACACATATATGTCCACATAATGTAATTATCTGTTTATTGTCCTGTAAATGCTTTAATTGAAATCTTAAATTGTTGTATTTATCCAGAGATACATATATAAAAATATTTCAATATAGATTGTATGTAGTTAATGCTTTATTTTTGAATAATATTTAACAAGTTTTTCTCAAGATTTTATTTTAACAAGATTTTCTCTATAAAATTTTTTTTCTATCTTACAAGGCGCACGCACGCACGCGCGCGCGCGCGCGCGCGCGCGCGCACACACACACACACACACACACACACACACACACACACATATTCAAAAATGAGAATTCTGTATGATACATGTTCTTTGATGTAGTATGTTATATAAAATTTTTCCCTTGAAGATAAAAAGACAGATAAATTTATATTATTTTATCTACAGCATAATTTCAATTACACCAAAGTATATATTCATTGATATTGATTTTATAGTATATTTTATATTTTCTTCAAATTTTACTCATTTTATACTTTTGTTCGGAATATATACAACAAATAAATAGTGATATTTGACATAATGATATTGAAAATATTTTTTTTTCTTTCTGTATTCCAGAAAATTGTTTGTCGGTGGGCTATCGTGGGAAACAACCCAAGAAAATTTACAACGTTACTTCGGCCGATATGGTGAAGTAATTGATTGTGTGGTTATGAAAAATAGCGAATCCGGACGCAGTCGTGGGTTTGGATTTGTAACATTTAGTGATCCAGCAAACGTTTCTTTGGTTCTACAAAATGGTCCTCATCAACTTGATGGTCGTACGGTATGTTTACATAAATCATTGACAAACCATATTATAAGCAACTTCTTTCTTAAAACATTTGTGATTAGGCAACTACAGAATTTTGTTAAATGTATTTGTTTACAATTTATACATTATTTGTAAACATATATACAAATGTAAACATATATACAAATAATGTATAAATTGTAAACAAATACATTTAACAAAATTCTGTAGTTGCCTAATCACAAATGCTTTAAGAAAGAAGATGCTTAAAATATAGTTTGTCAATGATTTATGTTATAGATTGATCCGAAACCCTGTAACCCACGCACTCTTCAGAAACCGAAACGTAGTGGTGGCTTTCCAAAAGTTTTTCTTGGTGGTTTGCCAAGTAATGTGACGGAGACTGACTTGCGGTCTTACTTTACTCGCTTTGGCAAAGTTATGGAAGTGGTGATAATGTATGACCAGGAAAAAAAGAAATCAAGAGGTGAGTACAAGTTGTCGTTCATATCATGATCCATTCACTAGCACTATTTCTAATGGTTCTCACATTTTTTTCTTTTTACAATAGTTTCGCTATCATTGCCATGTAGTTTTTATTGTTAAAATTATAAATATGCACTAAGTCCATATCATTACTGTATTTATTACACACGCGCGCGCGCGCGCATCACACACACACACACACACACACACACACACACACACACACACACACACACAATGATATATTTGCTTTGAAGGGAAAATAAATTGTGAAAACCATTAATATTATAACAAAAAGATAAACATATTTAGAATAAGTTATCTTTATAATCTTCACCAATATATTGTTATCAGAATTTATGATCAAAATTTTTGGAGTATTATATAAACTTTCTCTTATTAAATAATGTAAAATAAAATTCGCACAAAATAATATTAATTACAAAAATATCCAAAAATATTATTGCAAACACAGAATGATCACGTATGAATAGAAAACATTTTGATAGAAAAAATTTATAAATCGATAGAAAAATTACTTGATACTAAATATAATTTTACAAAAGCCAGCATTGGATAAAAGATTCAGATTTGAACATACTAATAACCAGTTTGCGATAAAGTGGTGGTATTAGAGTCAATAAAAGATGTAAAAAAAACAGTAAATATACTTAAAGATATTATTTTTGAGTCATTTCTTCACGTAAAAATTTATTAGTTAAAAATTTCTTTGCCCCTGTGTTGGTTTTTAACATTTCTATGTTCCTATTATTGGCCATAGTTAATAAGAGTTTTTAATTATAGTTAATAGCTTCTTTATTTAATTATTCTTATATTTTTTATGTAAATACATAGTACTTTATCACTTAACCCTTTGCACTCGAGGGCTCCGGAGCGGAGTCATTTAAAATTTGTCTTCAAACTCGAGGGCTCCGCTATGGAGACAATGCAAATAGCAAGAGCGGAATATCCTATACACAATAATTTTTACAATTTGTCTTTGTCCTTATGTTATGAACTGAAAGTTATTTGCATTGTTTCCATAGCGGAGCCCTCGACTTTGAAGACAAATTTTAAATGGCTCCGCTCCGGAGCCCTCGAGTGCAAAGGGTTAATGTAAGATTAAACGATAAAATTTGAATTTACCTGGTATTATACATTATATTATTACGGTAGTCGATTCTGACTTATATTCTTTGTAACACACACACACACACACACATACTCACACATCTTGCTCCTTTCTCGCGATTATATTATAATACATGTTATAATACATGTTGCGATACTTTATGTAAAGTTAAACGGATGCATTGTATAAATATAATGTCTTGCGTTAAGTTCTTATTAAGTGTAAGGTTTTTCCAGACTCTATGCTATTGTAAGTGACACGTAGCTTAAGTTCGTTAGCTACTAAATATATTTTTATCCAAGATTTATATTGGAAACGTTGAATTAAACGATCAAATTTATTATTATAAATTTACTATTTTTACTAACTCGGCTAAAAATTATCATTATACTTACTGATAAGATGACTAACACACTTGTTGGCAGGTCAAGCTAGATATAAGCATTTCCCAATTATTTTGAAATATTTTACAGCTGTTTGCTGGACTTCAAGTGAAGTTGATGTTCATGTTTTGTTTGTTGTAATAAACTGCTCATTTTATGGACTAATTACATGTAGGAGCGATAAACATTGAGACTGTTGTGTAACTGAGATTATTGAAAAATTTATATTGCGCAATTATAAAAAGCGGTTTTAGTCTATTCTATTAAGTGATATAAATGAAATAATTTATTATTTAATAAATAGTACATATATTGTAAGACCAGACGATGGGAACTTGTATATCTTTTTTGAATGTGTGTTCGCACATTTTACACACTGTATCGTAAAGGAATCGTTCTCTCGCATTATTTCGGCGAGCATTTTGTTGATTATACTCTCTCACGTTTGGACGGCAGGATTTGGATTTCTAAGCTTTGAGGATGAGGAAGCAGTGGACAGATGCGTTGCAGAGCATTTCGTCAACCTGAATGGAAAACAGGTATAGCATATCAATACATGATTAAAAAAAAACTACGTTACTAATTAGAACATGATTTTTTACAGCAAATAGGAAATAAGTATATGTATATATATACATACGTGTATCGTTAATATATTGCTATATAGGGATTCTAGTCGTAAATTATTTATTCATATATAGCGTATACTTATTGAAAGGAGAGAATTAAATTAATTTTATAATTTGGGCAGCATTAAGTGATAAATGAAACAATTCTTTAATATTTATGTTTTATATATACACATACGCACTTATATAACATATAAATGTTTTAAATATTTTTCATTTATCGCTTAATACTACTCAATTAGAAAGGTTTTTAGCATACGATATAAACACGATACCCAAGTGATAACTTTCTATCTTATAATTAGAAATAATAAAAAGATGATACTTTTATAAGTGTAAGGCAACATACAAGCGTGAATATAGAATGTAAATTTAATTAACACGATAACCACTTGTTAGCTTAAAATATACAGTAATTTGTAAAGCTAATTATAAATGGTAGCGTATGATTCTACGCTTTTTTTTTTTTCGATCTGAAGCTTTATCAAACTCTGTGCGATGGTAGAAGAAAAGTTCCTCACAACTATACGTTTGTGGTATTTGCTTTTTTCAGGTTGAGATCAAACGTGCAGAGCCGAGAGATTCCTCAAGCAAGATGAATGATAGTCATCAGGGTCAATGGGGTCCGCCTCAACAGGGTGGCCCGCCAATGGGTATGGCGGGGAACATGGGACCGATGGGTGGGCCGAACGGGCAAATGGGTGGACCGATGATGGGAGGTCCGATGGGCCCGCCAGGGAATATGATGCAGCAATATCAGGGTTGGGGAACCAGCCCACAAACCGGTGGATACGCTGGATACAGCACTCAGTACAACACTCAGGGCTGGGGAGCACCACCGGGACCTCCGCAACAGCAGCAGATACCCCCGCCTCCGCCGCATCAGTGGGGAAGTAGCTACAACGTTCAGCCCGCGGCAGCTACTCAAGGCTATGGGAGTTACGGTGAGTTTCATATACAATTCCGAACACACACAACGAGACATTTCCTCTTCTGTTCTTTACTCTTGCGCTTAACATTCGGTTATTATGACTTCTAACGGAGATGGTGGGAATCTTGAGAGAAAAGAAAAAGAAAAGAAATGCCCCACTTTTATCATCGAACGTCTACAATTAGTCGGCATACAAAAAGCCTATTCGAAAGTTTTTCGGTCGGAAAGGTCGCTATATTGATAGCGTTCAAGACGCTAACATCCGATTAATGATAATACTTCAATTGGTCAACTTACGTAATTACCAAACTTTTGTTTATGTCAAAGTTAACGTTTAAAACTATACAAAATCTGAAAAGATATCAACACCGAAATTCCAAATAATCATTGACAGATAACTTGATACATCTTACTATTATGTGGTACATGACGATAAACGAGGTTGATATTATTTTTATATTCGCAGAGAGTACAATGTTCTGCAAAAAGATTAACAGCTATGACATATGCGCAGCTTAATTTCTACGCAAGATGTCGAAAAGTTTTTAGCTTGAATCAAGAATTCAATCGAGTTAACCTTACATCAAATATCAACTTCATTTATACTTTAGGTATATTACGAGTAACGATAATGTGGTACAGATCGGTACGATATCATAACTATATAATTATTAACATAACTTTTGATCCTGTTCCCCTCCCCTTCCATCCTGCTTGGAGAGGTTAGAAGAAGAAAGAAAAAGATAAGAACATGAGATATCTACAAATCGCAATATATAATGCGATTAACTTTTGCGACGCCCCCTGGAGGTTAATAATATAGAAAGAAAATACAATAGAATGTTCTGTTGAAAAAAACAAATAGAAAGGTAATTATGTCAGTCCAGACTTGCATGCATGTGTCAAACTTATTGACTTTATATAACGAAATATATAATTTGTAACTATTGAAGATAATTTAATTTTTTTTAAGCACAAAAGATGTTCAATAGAATTTGAAATGATCTCGTTTTTTTTTTTTTTTTAATAATTTTTCAGGTATAACCTTTTCAGCTTTGTATGCGACATCGATATAGCAATGATTTGTGATGATATGTATGTATTTTACATTGTATTCTTACATAAGAACTATAAAGAATGTAATGCCTGGACGTGAAACTACAGAATAATTAACTTCATTGATTAAGTATCTCAAACATTGCGGATTTGATCTTAACGATTGGTCTGGATTGACATAATACACATTTCACAGATATACATATCCGAGATGTTAGACCTCATAATCTTATCTATGGAGTTTATGCTTGATTCTCTTCAAGTTTAAGCCAGCGATCCTCTTCACCGTATCGAAGTTCACATCTCTACCTACATTCGTTAAAAACTACTCACTTTATTTGTTTATAACACACTAAATACGCAGACTAAAGCCACAAGTTAAGTTCTGATGGTACAATGATATGCTTGAATAGTGGATACTAACATTGTTAACGACAATTATCAATATGCATACATTTCATGATAATCAGGATACATCACACATTACGAAATTGCATACAGGTTTAGCGCATATTCTTTGTCAGAGCAAATTTTGCACCTGATCACTATTATCATCACATATCTATCCTCTCTATTGTCTTCTTTATCTATTTCTTCTTCTTCTTCTTCTTCCTTGCTATTTATTAAGAGAACCAAGCATGAACGTTTAAATCGTCGAGAAGAGCGACGCATTCTCGAAAATGGTGCTGAAATGCGTATTTAAATATTAGAGACACCTTAATATATTCTTAACAAGTAAGAGAAAAAGACGATAAAAAAAATAATAATATAAATTAAAGAGAGAATAAGAGAAAAGGTGAGGTGTGACGGCGGTCGGTGACACGTGTTTTGTGTGGTTGATGATCGCAGGTGGGCCGGCGGCGGCCGCTTCAGGGGGCTACGGGCCCACGGCGGGTACTGGCGGGGCTGCGGGGGGCGGGCCTGGGGGCTCCTGGAGCTCCTGGAACATGCCACAGAATGGGCCCCCTCCTGGGACCCAGCCCCCACCCCAGCCCCCTCAGCCCAACTCCTCGCAGCCCAACTCCAACTCGAACCCCTCTGGCCCGCAGGGTGAGTCTTCAAGCTCAGTCAAACAAACTCTCCTCTTTCCACCCTTTGACATTGGATAGCTCCATTTTGACCTAACCGAGTCTAGCTAAAGCAACTTGATCTACTTTGCATCGATATAACTTTATATATAGAGTACTTCTTTCATATATATTCGGTGAAAAATATTAATGCTTAAAAAAAAGATTATAGACATATACATGTAATGTTTGTCGCTGTTTCTTTGTTTCTGATGCGATAGACTTCCTTCAGTTCTCACAATGGCTTTCACTAACTAGTTTTTTTTTTCCTCGTCTATTAAGTTTCTTCCTGATTCTTCGTAAGGATTCTTCCCCCCACCCCCTTTTTTTTTCTTTTTCTTTTCTTTTAAGCAAAATCGGACGGGGAGATCTGTATGACACTAAGTCATGTGCATTAATATTTTTGTAATTTTTATGCGTTGATTTTAGCAATTATTGCGCACACGAACAGAAATTGAGAGATGTGTTAATTGCTTCAGTACGAAACATAAGCATGTGGCCCTCGATTATTTAATGGTAAAAGTCGCATTGATATATCGTATTTTTAACAGATATTGTTTTGGGTGACTAATATACTGAAAATTCATTATGTTTAATCCATTGTGCAGTAATAGCTAATGTAGAGGTTGAAGGAAGTAGAATAGGATTTGCATCATATAGATCCGTAACGTCGAATAGTGAAATAGGGCTCGGAAGTTAACGTATTTGATTTAATTTAACCGTCTGTGAGGTAAACGGAATGGCGAACAGCGTAGAAACTGGCCTCTGCTCGCAACTCGATTGAGCAGGGATAACGTGGGTGTAACGACGCACTCGTTTTCAATCTTCGGATCGAAAGCAATGTTGTATGCTTGCTATATATGCTTGATGCACTACTGCTACTCGCCATTATTTCCATCGTGTTTATTCTGTAATATTTTATACGCGAGATGGCTTTATGGATCACGCCTTAAGTATTAGCAACAGTAATTTCTGAGCCCTGATAATAAATTGATATTTTCTTTTCATCCAGGAATCCTCTAGATATCCCGGTGTTTATTCCTCTCCTTTCTAAATGTTTTATTATATTCTGTCATTTTATCTTCTTTTTTTCTCGCGTTTTCACGCTTATAGTACGTGTAGGTTCTCGGAAGCATGTACCGTTCAACGATATAATTTAAAACTGCATTTGATATTGCAAGGGATATGTTAAAAGGAACTAAATTCTCGCTATATGTATTTTCTAGATCTAGCAAATGAAATGTCGCACTCTTATATACATGTTTTCTCTTTTAATATATTTCGAAAAATATTTATGAATAGGAAATTATTTTATTTTTATCATTACTTTATTATTGCTTAGTATATTTAGCTAAGTCGAGGCTTTTAAACATAGTTTTGCAACTTCCGTAACATTTTCCTTTAAATATCGTAACACTTATATACATTTTTCATATCTATCCTTTTATTGATGACGAACACTTCTGTGTTGTTGCAATGCAGAAAATATCGTAAATTTTAAAATACAAGTTCTGTTCTTTATCTATAGTATTTTCTTTCTACTGGTATTGTATGTTAGCTGTGCCCCCTATTATATTATTTAGCCACTACACATTTGTTATGGAGTATTGAACCATATCCATAATTACAAGTTCAGTACACTGTTAATAACTATAATGGATTTAAAACAAAGTTCTCAAAAGATAAAATATTTTCCCTAAGATTCGAGTATATTATAAAACAATAATAATAATTACAAATGCTTAAAATTAAAGCAAGAAAAAGGAAGAAAAGAATTAGAGTATTCAATGATTAGCGATAATATATAGAACAATACGATCCTACTCTCCCTCCTTTCATTCCTTATGTCGTCTACTTGAAATAATGACGAATTAATGTCGTCTGTATGGAAAATACAATCTGTTATTAGTAATTAATTATGAGAGGAGTTGTTGCTTTGCAGCAAGCTCAATAATTTCATAGAAAATGAGGGGAGAAAAGTTGTTATAACTGACATCAATTCGTCTCTAAGATTCCGAGATTGTTATAATATTTTTAATATCTTTGCTTGTTGTGTGTAATACGTGTATGTTCACCTAGTGATTCTTTTTTTATTGATCACAGTTCGTTTCATTAGAAGAATAGAGAGAACAGAGAGATATTTAATCAATATAAATCCTTTGTTGTGTGGAAATGGCAGTTATTTGCATACTAATGTGAGTGTCTCTACAATTTCGTTATTCAAGCCATTTTTCTTAATTGACGAGTTGTGAACACATATGCATAAATGTATCTTAGTCTCCTACATGTATCATTGTTTTATTATATCCAGCGCTGTCATCTAGTCACTTGAGTCACTTTTTGTCATTTTTTCTTAAGTCACTAAAAAATTCACCATCATCCAAAATAGGTTACTTTAGTCAGTTTTTTTAAGCTGCCGTAAGATTTATAAAATATAGGCGTTTCACATATATTTTTGCCGTCTTCGCTGCCGATTGCCGCTTGCTCACTGGATATCGGTCCGTTGTATGAACGTCTGCGCTTGTTTCGTTCATTGGTTTTCCTTGTTATGAACTGTTATGTACCTGGGACGATATGTTACTCTTTTGCTTAAACGACCTTGGTCACTTTCAGAATTTGACAAAAAGTGTCACTTATGATCACTATTTTGATGTCTAAGAAGTTATTTTTGTCACTTTTTCTGTCAAGAAGCAGTCACCATTTCACTTTTTTTGTTCCGATGACTGGATGGCAGCGCTGATTATATCACATGGTATCTAAATTCCTTATATATGAGAATTGTCGTTCGGGCGAAATACGAGAGAAATCAGTTGGATATGCAAATCAGTATATAAATACTAATTTAATTAAAACTTAGAAATTGGTTGAAAAATCCGTAAAAAATAAGCTTGTACAATTTTAGATACTAGGTGAGATACTCTGTTCTTACATACCGATGTTTTAATTGTGATTGTTTACAATACTTGAGAATAGTAAATATTATTTTTTTAGAGAGAAAAAGAGAGAGAGAAAGAGAGAGAGTGTGTGTATATATGTGCGTGTGTGTGTGTACTGACATCTCTTGTCGCGCGACTTGACTGCTTCTTTTCGTCGAGCCGTTTTTTTTTTCCAAATTAATCATAAGAAAACGGTAATTATCTTGAGTAATCTCTCGAGCACTCTGAGGTACACATTATTTGTACTGTTGCACAATTACTTGTACAACACTACAAAATATCTTGTTGTTTAATATACTTTACTTTGTCGATATGTTTATCCGTAGCGACAAGCGCTGTTAACGATCGGGTAAGCGTGATGTGGGTGATTTGGTGTTACGGACGAATGTTTCAGGTGACATGTACTCGCGACAGAACACTGGCTCAGGTGCACCCGGGTCAAGCAGCAGTTCGGCCAAGACTCCAGATTACACTGGGTATTCCGCATACAGTAATTATGCCGACACCACTTATCCTCAGCGTTCGTATCAAGGAGGAGAAAGTAATCAAGGTGGGTATGCCGCCAGCACCCCTAAACCTGGCCAACAAGGCTTTGATTTCAAAGAGTGGCCCACCTCATGACCATTTTAATTGAGCCGTGGTGGAGAGATGCGCTGAATGGCTTGGCCTTGCTCGTGGGTTATCTCTTATTCAGAACAATTGCAAACTGTACGTCGATCGTGAGCCTGCGCTAAGAAACGAGACATTCCTTGTTGCTTCTTGTCACTCACCGTGCGTCAGGAAATGCTATCTAAAAAAATGGAATTCTGCGCTACGTAACGTATTTTTGTAGAAGCCGCGATTGGAGTACCTTCTTCTGCAGCAAAACGCTCGCTATAGGCAAGATTTGTAAGCGAAATCAACCGCAAAGAATGTCTCTTGTTCAAGCCAGCATGTCGTCCGCGAGCGGTCGTATCTGCCAGTTCTATACCGATATCTTTTTTTTCCCCCCTCCTTTTTTTTTTCTCAATAATATATCAAATTGCAAAGAAAGAAAAAGAAAGAAAGAGAAAAAACAAGTAAAAAATAAAAGTGGTTCTTTCGAGATATTGATTTCCTTATTGATCGCTCGCGTGAACGGCCCATGATCAGTCACATTACTGGAATTAAAGAAGAAAGCAAAGAATAAATTTTCCAAGTAAAATATACGAAAAATCAAGCATGATCGGAAGCGCAAGACAGAATTAGGATACACACCCACATGGCGCAAGCGCGAAGTTTGTATGGCACTGGGATAGAGGGCAGAAAGCGCGACATACATAAGTATTATAAGAATAATAGACAATGAGCGCGATTGATAAGTGAGGTAAAATAAGTAAAAAGCGAGTGTAAAGAGTCAGAGAAATGCTAATCATTATCGTTAATGGCATTTACACGGAGGTGAATAAGATCTCGTTTGAGAAGTTCTTCTCAGGGGGTGCCTTTGGCATAAGCTTCGATGCTTGTTCACCTCCTACCGGTAGCAGGCGTTTCGGTAACAGAGACGATAAACCAGAGAAAATATTAAACTATGGTCTCCGAAAGTCAACGAGTGACTTGTATACATTCGAGGCACTCGTCCCTCCACGATCTTGTATTTATTAAATAGTTATTATACTGGATAATTGAAGAAGACAAAAAAACAAAAGAAAAGATAACGAGTATAATTAATGCAGTAATTAAGTAAGATGATCATAGGCTGACCTATCGATACAGTAACTACAGAAAGAAAATAGAGAGAGAGAGAGAGAGAGAGAGAGAGGGAGGGAGGAAGAGAGAGATTGTAAAATATATACATATATATAGATCATTTTAATATGGTATATGTATATCTATAAATTTGTGGGTAGCAGGATGTGGTTTTTGCGAGCGTCCCTTTTTTACTTTCATGTCATATCACTAGTAATACCTTAATACGTATTTCTCTCAGTTCCTCTTGTTCTTCTATTCTTTTTTTGTCTTGTTTTGATTGCGACTTTTCTTGAGTCTAGTTTAGCTATTGTACTGTACTTTTCTACTTCCACTGATTTGAAGACAATATCTATATACAAAAGGAAGGGGATAAGCAGGAAAATAAAGCAATCATGGATTTTTATAAATTGTACCATAAGAACTTAATGGTCGTTTTTCCATTCGACCATACAGTGGAACCAGATGTGAAAACTGATTTATTTTTTACCTCGAATTTATGATAGTTATTATTAGGCATGTGTCTAAGACTATACAATTATTATTGTTACTATTATCATTACTTCTATACATATATTATTATTCCTATTGTATAACTATTATTACTATATTACTACTTATCACTATTTACTATTGCTACTACTGCAATTACCAGGAATGCACTACTATTACACTATTATTATTATTGTCTACAAGGATTACAAATATTGTATGATGATGCTTATAAGTGTTTAAATTTTAGCTCTCTCGTTAGAACGAGACAAAAAATCATTGATAGATAAGGTGGAGGGAGGGGTTTTGTAATCGTGTGGATATCTCGATGGGGGACATCGATCTGAAAACTCTACCTGATTAAATATATGACTTAATTATATTTACTCTGTAGGATTTACCATAGATCTAAACAAAGAATATTTCGGAAGAGTGCTCCCCAATGCTCACGTTTATTATCGAGTGGATCGCGTTGTGTCTTATTACTTTTTCAATCAGGATTGCGAGTATTATAATAATGTAATTAAAACTTTACCAGATAAAAATATAATTAATAGATTACAGTTATACGAATCCAACAATTTCGTTAAGTGTTGTAAATGTGATCTCATATAACGTAATTTACCATTGCCCAGGTTCTTTTTCTTGTCCATCGAACGACAGCGTAAGGCTTCATTGTATTTTAAGTGTAACACGAGTCTATATTTCTCGTTTTCTTTTATTTTCTGTTGTTTGTTTCCCGTTTATGTCATCAATTATTATATATTCTGACAATAAAGTCGAGTCACATTGCATTCAGATGTGTAGAGTAAGCCGATTTTTTTTTTCTTTTACTGTTTAACACGTCAACGTTTCGAATTTAGAGGCATACGCTTTGCATTTTGTTTGTTAGAAATTTGATAATAATTTTCTTTTCACCAACGACGATGTCGCGGAGAAAGGATGTTGTAAATTTCAATCGGACTGGCGAAAATAATGAACGAGACATTAATTAATGCGACTGGCGTAAACTCTTTTGAGGTAACCACATTTATTAGCGTATAATGAAACGAAAAGGTAATTTAGCTGGAGAGCCGGATCGAGCAATCGATTGGACGCGCACACACACACACACACACACGCGCGCGTTAATTGATCGAGCTCGTTAGTTGGTCGCCTTTGTGTTGTGTTGTACGTTTCGTGTTGATCTTGAAAGTTTAAGCGAATCGTGTTTGCTATTGTTTCGCTCATCGCTTCCTTTTTTGTACGATTGATTTGGCGTGCGATATCTGTCCCTAATGAGAATCTTGAGCGCGAGAAAAGAAAGGGCTGGCGATGTCATCGCTCGGTCAATATTGCCCGATAGGATTTCACTCGCGTCGCGTAGTAGTAGTTCGCGCGGTGTATGTGGTGGCCGGGTTGTTACGCTCGAATATTGCGGAAAAAAAAACGGGGAAGTGAGAAGAAAAAGAGAACTGAATAAAACAGGTAGCCCATTGTGTCGCCACAGCTGCCTTTGCCGCAACTGTGTATATACATATATTTTAGACTACGACGGTGATGTAGTTTGAGGTATGCGCGCGAGCGGAGTGCTAGTAACGGAATTAAGCAAAAGAGAAAAAAAGGAAAGATAGAAGGAAGAAAAAAAAAAGAGGAAGAAAAAACAAAACAAAGGCAGGACGGAAGCTAGCGGAACTATTCGAATATAATTGATGATTATACACTAATAATAACAGATAATATATTTATATTTGACGCTATATTATTAGTATTTTCAAATACAGAGACGAGACGCATCTAATTAACGTAATACGTAGTATATAGGGAAAGATACTTTGATTCTAGCCGTTCTTATTACCTGCCTCATTCGCGCAGTTGCGCGAACTACGGCTTGCTCTCAGGGTTGTTATTGTTCTCCTTTTTTATTACTGTTTTTTTTTTCCGGAACTTCTTTTTTTCCTATATTTATCTTACCGTTTTGAGTCGCACGTTCCCTTTTTTTTGGGGGGCCCGATAACTTCACAATATTAACTAAGTAATCCTTCTAAGAAGGCGCTATGTTCAATATTGAAAGACCTGCGAAATTTTTGACAATCGGTCATCTTTGTTTAGTGGAACGAAGTGCCCTTCGTTTCTTGTAAAATAATATTAGACGTGTTTGAAAAATCCAATATCCGCTAGAGACCGTTAGAGAGATCAGGTTTGCCTACGATAATGACGAATTTGAGAAACGGGGAGAGCGAAAGAATGTCTCGAACATCGTGGGCTTCTTCTAAGTTATACAATCATTCTCCAATGAATTCTCATTAAGAGTCGGCTGTAGCTATGTTGGTTATCTAGAACTTGTGTAACGTCAGAAATGAAAGAAAAACATTAGATTTTGTTCCTGTTGGGACAAACAATTTCTTAGATGACACTGTGATAGAGTTCAGTGAAAATCAAACATACACATCATATATATACATACACGTAGATGTATACATCGTAATGTAAACTGTTTCTCAAAAATGTATCGTGTCGTTTTGAGTCGTTTCGATTATTGTATTGATATATAATTTCAAATTTATTTTAAATTTATTGCATGATCCAGATGTGGCAGGGTAAATATTATATTTACCTGCTTCTTGAATTATCTATATATCTATATCTATACACACAGGCCAGATCAATTATTGTATCAATTTCGATTTTATATATTCGCAAGACTCCATTCTATTTATTTCTTCCCTTTTAATATGATAAAAAACATTATAAAGTAACCGATGTAAATATTGCCGATTCTCTTAAGAATATATCCGCGTTTCTAGTCTTTTGCGTTAATATTTTGTTCTTTAACAATCGATAAAAAACTGTACAATATGTAACATTTTCTCTTGCACACACAGTCATATGATATAAACACCTCTCTCCGTTTTTCATGCATTTAAGTGTTTCGTGTTGTCTCGGGTTTTTTTTTCTTTTTCTTTCTGTGTTTCGATTTGCGTACGATTGATAAAAACACGTACAATGTAAAAGAAGAAAACCGTAAATATTACAGAGCTGTTACAAGTTAGTTGGTTTTTTTTTCTCTATTAACTTAACTAGGTAATGCGCGGATTAATTGTCTTCGTTCCATCAATAAAAGCATAGCATGCGAAGTTAGGTTTTGCAAAGCAAGTTAAGTATTTTGATATTTAAAGAAATGTCTTTAAATGTATAGTAATTCCGGGGACATTGTGAGATGTCTATTCTAACGTTAACGCACGTTTAGCGTCCCGCACACTAAAGACTGGTTATATAATTAAATATTACCTAACTTAACTACACTTATTACACACTCTCGTATCATAATCTACCAAGGAAGCACTTTCACTATTAATACACATGAGTTTTCCCTGCCGTTTTTAATTGTTAATAATATTAACTTAGTTGATACCGCGACGGTGTATATTATTGGCTATTGCATTTTTATAACGCGATCGTTAATCCTCGAAATCGCGAACATTGCAGTTCCTCTTCTTTATTATTTTATACGATTGCACCATAAACTCGGATATTGACAGGATCGCGTCGAGCAGATGGTTAAGACTGACTGATAGGATGCACACTTTTTTCCTTCGACGTGGCATAGAATCTATCGTAAAACAAATAATACATCTCGTATCCTAATCACGATGATCGCGGTGATGCGTTGCGAGTCAATCGGCGGAAGAAAAGAAAAACACATACAGTGGCTAACGAAAGTATTCGAACGGTTAGATTTCTTATTTTTAGCACATAAAATATATATGTTAATTCTGAATATTTAAAACAATTTAGTGTCTATGGAAAGAAGGAAGTCCCAAGATTATGTTAGTAAAATTAGAAAATAATCCAATCGCATATATAGTGTTTACGATAGATTTCCTTGAAATACGCACGGGTAACAAAAGTATTCGAACGTTTCAAAGTTATTTGTGTTTCGGTTTGTATCTCAATGCTGAATGTAAATATTAACATCAAATGTAAACAAAGGAATATTCAGTTGATCACAAGACATCATTTGAGTAAGAGTAACGTACAGTTGTGCAGTGTAATAATGAATACGAATAGGAAAAAGTCAGAAACACAAAACTGTGAACAAGAAATGCTATTAAAACTACGTAGAGACGGAAAATCTTATAATGAGAATACGAAAGTTGTAAACAGAAGTAAATCTACAGTGCATTATTTGTATATATTTGATATTATTTGTATACATATAATAAAGAATTGGAAGCGTTCGAATACTTTTGTTACCCATGCCTGGTGTGTATTTCAAGAAAATCTGTCGTAAACACTATATATGCGATTGGATTATTTTCTAATTTTACTAACATAATCTTGGGACTTCCTTCTTTCCATAGACACTAAATTGTTTTAAATATTCAGAATTAACATACATATTTTATGTGCTAAAGATAAGAAATCTAACCGTTCGAATACTTTCGTTAGCTACTGTATGTTTATTCGCGGCAATAAAGCATCGTTTCCTTACTGTTTGCGAATTTGTTCTTTGTAAAATTGATCTCGTTTTATTTCGGACAATCGGTATCAATGGATAAGCAGTTACTTTCACGCGGAACCAGGAAGGAGAGAGAGAAAGAGAGAGATCGATTCCTCTGAGAAATCCTGATAGACCAAATTTTCACTAGCTTACCTCATTAAGATGATACGTGAGATCGGATAATAAAGAAGAGGCCGCCATTGTACTGAGGTAGTGTGATAATCGCTCACGCGTGTGGCGCGAGTATAAGGCAGTAAAAATAATAATTTCAAACGAGACACCGGATTAATATAAGATACAAATGTGTTATATACACGAAATATTCTAAATTACGTTTACATAGAAACAGTTAAGGTATCAAATTATAATTACAAAGTGATTTTCCTGCGAGTCTGATAGAACAAGGTAATTATTGTCTTATATAAACATATATAGTAATGCGGAAACAACGTAGGGATTTAAATGAGTGAGTTTGATATAAGGGAAATTCTAAAAATATGTTTATTTTAAGGGCGCTGTGCTGTGTGCGAGAAAATACAGAGTATCTCAAAAAGTCATTGTGCATTGTAGCGAAATGAGGTTAACGTCCAACGAATGTTTTAATTGTCAAATTATACGTTTAACTTTTTTTTCCAAAACACAAATATTAAATGTATAAAGAAAAGTATATTATACATACATATAGGTCCGTATATACATACATATAGGTCTGAACTTTCTCTCTTATCAGTAAAAGTGCTCAAATGTGGCTTCTTAGCCAATTAAGTGGTTTCTAAGCCACTTTTAGGGGCACTTTTATGATTAAAAGAGAGTTTAGAATATGGGCCATGTACATGTGAAACCTTAATGAATAGATCTCGCGTGTATGTGTTTTAACAATTCTGCCTCTGCGGTATCGATCTTGTAGATCTGATGAATCTCGTATAAATCGTTGATTTAACGTGATACAACACCAACGGCAAAGATACATGAAAGCTGTTCATTAAAAAGTTTAGTTGTCGTATGTATATATATTTTTTTTCTTGTTTAATACTTGTGTTTTATACGAAAGGAAACATATATACATGTCGATATTATTAAAACATTTGTCGTTTATTTTATCTCACTAAAATGTGCAATGAATATTTTGTGATACGCTATATATATCGCGGTAGAAGCAAGACTAGGAAGATGAAGTAATTGCGAAGGGTATCACTACGATTTACACGATGTGTGTGTACATTGTAATAAAATAATCAACGCATACACACACTCATACATATAGCACACAAAACACACATTTATTCTTTCTGTCGGCATCTATATTTACACACACACACATACACACGTACACGCACACACTAGGAAAGAATATATTTGGTGAGTTATCAGCTATTCTTGAAAGAAACCATGAGTGCATTAGCGAATTGGACGAATTAATTAGAAGATGAAATAAATAAATAAAAATCCTATATAACGTGTAATTATCTTGATCATCGAATCTCGAGGCACGCGATCGAAAGACTAACAATTTGTCAGATCGCTATTACGAGAGCAGCTAAAAGGGAGAACTGAACAATACGAAGGAGTGTTTTTAATTGTTTGATACGAAGGAACGCCGCTACCATTTATTTCGCTCGAGAACTACCGACAAGTTATTTCGATTTTAGTGGAATGGAATTCCTACAGTCGTTGGAATGCTTTAAATATATCGCACGATACGATGAGAATCGATCGATCTACTTTTATCATATTTTAGTGTGAAGTAATAAGGTAATAGACGTAAAGTTGGTAATGATTGTAACGATAATAAAAGAAATTATTAACTGTAATAACATGACCTGTATACTTGTAAACTTTTAGCATTGTATTGGTAAGATCGTGCCCCCCTACGAGCTAATCGTGAATAGAATATAGATGAAGACGATAAAGAGATAACGAAACAATCTACGATAGTAAGCTTAGTAGTATTTGGCATATGCGTCGTGCGACTTTTTGAAGAAGTGACATGTGTACGCGCATTATAACACGTTCGTCTCGAGATAATAAGGACGCCTGTTAAATGACCTTTACGCTCGCGCGCTTTCTATCCGTCTTATTCCCAGTGCCCCCGGATTTAACGTCTCCCTATACTGAAGGAGGATATTCGGCTTTTCGCGTTGTTGTTACGACGATTTTCATAGAATTGTTATCGACAGGGAAAACTTGGCCGTCACATACAACACTACACATTTAGCAAAGCACCGATTAAATAATCGAGGAACGCATTCTAACCGCGATGTATTCGCTTGATAAAAGTGAACACATTTACGTTTGGTTAATTACATTACGTTTGGTTAATTACGCTTCTGAGAAGAATTAAGTAACGATTGAATGCTTAAAGATTCAAACTATATGTTTGTCGCTTGTGTGAATTGTCAAAGAAAAAGATGAGTTTTAAGTAGCCAAAGTTTTCCAATCTTTTAAAAACAATTTTTTCCAAGTTTTCCTTATGCGATGTTAATGGTACGTGTTAAAAAAAATAATGCAACAGAGGTCGAGAAATTTTCGCGAGATCTTGAAAAATGATAAAGATATTAACATTGGAGTGTATGAGCGCACAATCGCAACATTTGAAGTCTGATATCCCTCGGTCAGTGTAGGGATATATATTCCAAGCCAAAGCGCATGGTCTCTATTTGAAATTTTTCGTTCGAAAGGAGCAGAATATTGTAGAGTTGAGAAACAGAATAGAAAGATAAAGAGATAGTAGAGAAAGGATGGAAGCAGGAAAGTAATGTATGGGAGTTTTTGAAGAGAAGATTTTGGTAAATTGAGAAAAGGAAGGATAGAGAAAGAGAGAGAGAGAGAAAGAGAGAGAGAGAGAGAAAGAGAGAGAGAGAGAGGATAAAAGAAATTAATATTTGAGTGGAGGATCATTTTCGTCGCGTATAATCTTATATTAATGATAACGATGCTAATGATCGTCAAGATTAATGAATGATGACATATAGGAGATGTTGAAAAAAAAACACTGTTTACATGCTTAATCTATCATGTATCTATATATTCATTATGACATGTGTATGTACACGCACTCGTATGTCTGCTCGTGTAAATGTATACCTTTAAAAATATATGCGTATATCGATAGGGATCATAAGTATTTTTTTAAAGGTATGTACATTGTATGCACGGTCATTCGTGCACGCGTATGTTCGACACATACATATATATTACACGCGTATATGTATACACGCGCGTACATTCATATACTATAGACATACACACAGTCGTACAGGACACGCATGACACGCAAAAAAAACACACACACACACACATACCGACCACAGAACACACGCTAAGCTGTACACTTATTTTTTGTTTGTGGGAAAAGGGATATATAAACGAGATTTGCTCGAAGTTGTTGACGATGGGACGAGGTAATGTTGGTTGCAAGAATATTTTTCGTCAACCCATCAAAATTAAATAAGTTTCGGATTATTGAATATTATTCGATCAAATTGACGGCTCGATAAGTTCGGACCGATATTGTGCAGAAACTTGTTTAATCGCGAAAGATGCACATCTCGGAAGCTGTTTTGCGAAAGGTGTACATAGGGGGAAAAAATATGGAGGTAGAAGTTGACACGTTCCCCTCGTTAGGAAGATATTCTATCTTTTGAATATACTTACAGGACGATGCGCAATTCGGTGGAATCAATTTTTGCAGACGGACCCCCTTTAAAACGGGGTTTTAATAAACAGAAAACGTAGTTGTTAGTATTGTAGTAACGATGCCATTTCGATGTCAATTTGCTACTTTGCTGCGTATAATTGTTTCTATCATCAGCTGGATGAGAATGAAAATCTAAAACTCCCATTACGCTAAACATAATGTTACGAGCCGCCTCTCTTCCTAGCGAAGAATCTTTCACACGTTTCTGCGAAACTCGCGTTCGGGATATTTCTTGCAACTGAGACTACTGACGTTTAGAATGACGTAGAACGAAACAACACAAACGACGATGAATGAAAGTTGGAAGGAACAATCGGGGAAAGCACATTATCGATGATTATGAAAACATCATTTGTTTCGACACTTCGCGGATGTCACATTTGGCAAGTCACATTTGCGGCCGCGTCGCGTAAACCAATTCCCGAGGGCGGGTTGGTATATCCCAATTGATCTGTCAGGGTGTACTCTAAGCGAAACTCGAAAGTAAATCCTCGAGAACCAGTCGGAAAGTCCTAGTAACACGCAGTAATCCGTTCTCTTAAGTAAGCCAGTCTGTAAGTCACTTGGGACCCGAAAAGAAACATTTTCTTGTTTAAGTGCTAGTTAATTAATGGTAACTTTTAGAGGTATCAGAGGGCCGAGTGGGAGTATCACGTGTAAACGACATTCGATTCCGTTTGGACGAATAAGTAACTAAAACTGGCACGTTTGATTATGTAATAACGCCAGTAGATCGATGTAAAGTGTAAACTAGTTGTAATTTGTAACTTAACTGACGAGAGAAAGAACTGCGCGACGAGGGTTTCATACGTAATTGTTGAATTTATATTTAATTAGATTTTGGTTATTACACGAACTTGTATACTCAAAGGGTAGAGACATAATATTTGTAAATTTTATTCTACGATATATAGTACATTGAAAATGCGCGATGATAGGTTGAGCAATGCATTTTACAGCTTAAGAGAGAGAGAGAGAGAGAGAGAAAGAAAGAGAAAGAGAAAGGATAACGAGAACCTGCGAATCAATAGTTTATCTTTCGCGATAGAATGTCATGATTAATGTTAGATGGTTATTTAATCAGCAACTAGAACGTTATGGCAACTTAATTAAGGAACTACCAGTAATGTCTAATTAAATGACCAAACGCGATCACACGTACGCGAACGAGAGTACGTCGTCCGCGCTGTCCCACAGTGCTCGGCAAACTGTTGATAATGTTGGCATAGCGCGAGCTGTACTTCTTTTCTTTCCCAATGACAAAATATCCGCTTCTTACGAGTGTATCTCGCATTCGTTCAATTCGCAAATTTCACTTAATATCTCACAGGTGCAACAACACTCGACTCTGGAAATTGTGCTTTACATGTGCTTACATCTTCCGGACTTTTCATTTTTTTTTTTTTTTACGTAGAAATATAATTTTTACGCTTCTTCATAGCATAGTAACCATATTTATTTATTCGCGATGCGCGCGCGAGGTTGCCGATCACTGATCTAACTCGCTATCGTCGAACCTTTTTGCATTTAACGAGAGTTCTCTACGCTTGTTACACGGACGCGACGCAAATGTGACGGCCGTATCGATACGCACTATTCGTAGACGCTTTTAAGATAGCGTATACACGTGACGATTTATACACGAGCGAACGCTTGTGAAAAAACTTTATCGATTAGGGTATCGCGTTCCCCCTGGAGGATAGGAAGGGAGGAAGGGGGAGAGCGCTTATACAACACATCATCTACCTAGACAAGAACGGCGGATACATTGAGCCGTGAACACTGAGTATAAATAAATAGTATTTACGAGTCCGCGCGTATGCGCATATACTAATTAGAAAACTGTTTGTATTTTAACGAGTAATATTTAATGTTTGATGTTCATCCACCATCATATAATATACGTATATACATACGTAGAGAGGAACAATCGTGGAGATAACTGTGTTATAACGGGGTATAGACCAGGAGTTATGGGTCGGTTGGTGGTTGGAACGCATTTTTCGGACATCGTAGCGTGCACCCCTTGCATTTGCTTCTTTTCGTTCGTTACAATAGACGGGCCGGAGTGATTATTATTATTCGGTCATATGGGATAGCAAGACGGACCGTGTGTCGTCATTGACAGACGAATGTGGTGAGACATTTGGCCGAAAATTGACCACGGGCGAGAAAACGGTCGGCAGCAGATATCGAAATATGGTTCACTCCAGTTTTGAGACGACCACGGTTACGGTTATATTGAGTCTCCACAAATTTTGCTCACTCCAGGATTTCGGTTTCATCGAAACGGACGAGAAATTAGACTGATCGCTCGTCAAGTCGGAAGTTAGACTAAGGATCTTGCCCGCGAACCTTGCAATAAACCTTAATTTTTGCGTTAGTAACGTTACGCCTGCTCGAGTTTAATTTGACGCATCATATTTCGCCGAGAATGAAATACTTCCAACGACCACTGTCCTTCGTGGAAAACACACAAGCGGCGGCTCTTTCCGCGCCCGAGAGATTTTTGGGTCGCGAAATAAGTCGCGCTAGTATAATACGATAACCGCGAGTAATCAGCGTGTATTAACGAGATATCCGGGTATGAAAAAGATCATTAATAACAGTGTCTGCTGTTTCTCCTCGCGAGCGCGTGCCCGCTGTTCGCACGCTTTTCAGCACGATTTGGAAATATTGCCGTGACACTTAGGCTTAGGATAAAAGCGGAAAAACAAAACCTATTAAAAGATAAAAGAAGTGTCAAAGTACTGCTACAATTATCGCTAATTATCTATTAACTATTAACGCGTTAGTATCACTTAAATCGAAAGGGGCCGAAAAAAGGGGGGGAGGTGAGGAAGATGTGGGGAAGGAAATTGTACTATCGTTATTAATTTCTACCGTAATTAATGAATGAATTGTCATCAGCCATGGCTTTACTATTTTCTCGGTAAAAATAAATTATATCTACAGCTTCTCGAGGCTACGGAGTAGAGACGCGTACGAGGAGGAGAAAAAGAAGTGCGAGAGAGAGAGAGTGAGAGTGAGAGAGAGAGAGAGAGAGAGAGAGAGAGAGAGAGAGAGAGAGAGAGAGAGTGTGTGTGTGTGTGTGTGTGTGTGTGTGTGTGTGAAAGAGAGAGGGGTAAAGTGAGAGAGTGGGAATGAAAGAGAGTGAGAAAGTCAGTGTAGATTAGATGTAATAAAGGGAGAGTCTCTTGAACGCCAATCAAAGTCGTCAGATGGATGAGAGTTAAAAATTAACGTTGTCCGTGTAAGAATCTTGTGCGCTTGAGAATGCTGCATGTGTGTGCGAGATGACGGGCGCAGTAGAACCTGGGGTTAGGTAGATAAATAATAGACGTATATAAGACGACTCTAAATAATGAGGGTTAATTAAATTCTCCGCGACGCATTCTCGGAGTACTAATTAGAGAGGTGATTGTAAAAGGTCAAACGACTGTCGCACTTATTACTACTAATAGTTAATGGGCTATCTAATGTCATGCGGTCTAGTTTACTCGAGATAAAGAGACAGAAAGTTGTGTAATAAACTCGTTATCTCTGCCTAAGGGTGATAGCTGTACGAAACAAAAAAGCAATCGTAAGGTAGCTGGGTAAGACCGAATCAGATTTAAAATAATACGTGGATAAAAGTGTTGTACAATACCGAAAGTGCTAAAACAGATCTCTTTTCTTCGGACGATAACGCGAGATAGTCACGGAGGAAAGAAACGGAGGTGCGAAGGAGGCTTTCGTTTATCCGAGATTTAAGCAGTCGATCAATTTGACTTTGTTCCTTTCGAGTTCAGTTCTCTCGATATCGCGTTACCGCGACTTCGGTCGATCGGTTTTAAACGTCTAACTAGTGATTTCCGAATGACTACGCTTCATATTTTTTAGTAGGATTTATCATATCTCTGGATTTTGTATATTATATAATGTAGAAAATTTGATGATTTTTATCGTATAGAATTTTTCTATGATAGAAAAAGTAATTTCTTGTCCGCCAAATTTGTGTATATACCCTAGTAAGTCGGCTAACGTGCGCGAATCGACCTACAATCAAATAACGTTGTTATCGACGCAATCTCTCTTGGGATTATCTTGTGCACAAAAAGCTTCGAGAATAATGTGTCCAAATATATTTGATGGCGTGTGAACGTTTCCGAAACGTTGTTTCATAGTGGGCAACTCGACACACCAACGACACTTGTATTCGATCGGCCGGAATCGCACCACTCGTGCTCTCAGAGGGTGTCGGACATTCATAGAGCGCTCAAATTCGAAAATAAAATCGTCTTCGATCAACAGCAACGCACGAAACAAAGTCGACGGCTTATTTCCGTTTTCTTCTACTATACACACAGAAACACACACACACACACACACACACACACACACACACACACACACACACACACACACATGTATATGTATGTGTATGTATATATATATGTATATATGTATGTATGTATGTGTATGTATATACACACACACACACACACACACACACACATATATATATATANCATATATATATATGTATGTATGTATGTATGTATGTGTGTGTAAATCGAACGTTACTTCGTGCTTCGACGAGAAGAGTATCGTGCGGTCGGGGAATGTCCGGGGTGAATGGGGCTGAAAGATGAACGGATGCGAAAACTTGGTCAACGTAGGTAAAACGATATAATTATTGATTAAGGGATAAGTTGTCTGTACAAATGTATTATAAATTAACGATTATCTCAGAGTACCTTAATGCAGGAAGAAAAAAGAAGTAATTAATGAAACTCACTTGACTCGTTTTAATTATCATAAACACAATATTATATAGAGGGCCGCGTTGCCACGCTCTTCAACGGGGCGGGGGCGCGGGAGGTTATCGACGCATAGGATCAATAATTAAGAGGTATCGATTATTATCTAATTAATTAATTAATCTCGTAACTCGAAGTAAGACCGTTGTAGAGAGAAGTATTAAAATAGGAAAAGTGAAATATTTTTAATGAAACAACAAATGCCAATCATTGTGTTCTCGTGAGAATCATAATTATTCCGTAATTCTTAAGTAAAAGAGGAGAGGCGTATCTAAGTCGTTGATTAGTCGTTGTAATTTAATTCTTTTGTTAGGAAGCAAGTCGATGGGAGAAAGTAAATATGAAGGGGGATCGCGATATATAAATTACAGGCAAGGACGTACGAAAACTAATGGGGCGTGCGCGTAATCAGGGATCTTTTAACGGGGGAATGTTGGTGCGACCGATGAGACTGAATGAGAATATATTTTGGATGATTAAGAATGATGATCGAACGTTCGATATTGAGCGCTTGGTGCGATAGGTCGTACGAGAAATCGAATAAATTCGTGTTTTTTCAACGAGAGTCTCTGGCGATACACGTGCAAGGACATTGATTAAGACATTCGCGCTAAGTCAGATAATTTATTGGAATATATTGATTAAGCACAATTTTAAGAATTCCGTATCTAATTATATTACTATATCCGCCTCATGTTAAATAATTAACTAAAATGCCGTTGGGCAAGTTTTGATTCTGTGATGTCAATTATAATATGATTAATTAAGCAGAAAGTAAGGATAAGAAAGGGAAGGGTGCATATTTTATTATACAGAGGCGCTGCCTCTATGCTTATTGATAATACGCGAGTGCATTAACAATAGCGTAGTTAAGCTTACAAGAGGTAGAAACGGTCCAAGAGATTCAGATAGTGAAAAAAAAACGAACGAATAGATTCGGATTCTCACGGAGAGGATGGTGTGTGAATGTTGGAAGGATGAGCGAGAGAAGGTTGTTGCGTGATTACGAGACGAGTGAACGTAAGTGCTAAATATGCGACGTTAACAACTAAACCACACACACACACACACACACACACATACACGCGCGCGCGCACACACACACACAAAGGGACGCTCATGTTCGTTCTAGTAATACTGGACATAGATTGTACGGGGTACAAGTTGGCGCTGTATCACGCGTCGAATCAGGTTTAAGGTTTGCCAAATCTTACTAAGTAAAACCACGCGAAACAGAATAACCTTTATTAAACCGCATTACGTATAGTACATAGAGAGTACATGCATTAAAGAAAAAAAAAATCATAGCTAAACCGTTAGTGCTTATTAACGAAGATGTGATGAAAGAGTGCCGGTGCAATATTTCCAAATCGTCACCCCTCGAACCTGCCGTTCGGAAGGCATTACCTTCCAATCCCGAACGAACGAAGCTGCGTGTAAAAAGAATAAAAAAGGCGAAGGAAAATAGAACAAAAGAAAAAATAGACGAAGAAAATCGCGATCACAAATCAAACGAAAGGAGACTCTTGATCATTGCATTATTCTGCGATCGTGTCTTTGTGTCTCTATTCTTCTTTTCGTCACGTATCTTTTTTAATGGAGCATTCTGTGTAGGTTCGTAGGGCATGTGTGTGATTTTTAATTATCTAGAGGACAAGGAACGATCGCCAAAACTCGATTCGTCCGCGCATAGGACTCTTATCGTTGGAGAGAGTATCCCGTGACGCCTATGAAACACGGCGAGCGAGGGAAAGGAGGAAGAAATGGAACGAAGTGTGCGTGCGTGCGTGCGTGAATGACTGAGTGAGTGAGTGAGTGAATGAGTGAGTGAGTGAGTGAGTGAGAGAACGAGAGAGGGGGGAGGGGGCGGGGGGGGTGACGAAAGTAGCTAAAAAGTAATTAACGATCGTTATCTAATTTTAGCAATGTTATCTCTGACATAAGGGTTGGGGGAGACTGCGGGAGATTGGCGTGGACGAACGACAGGACACGCGATGTAGCGTTCAGTACGTTAAGTCGAATCGGTGCGACGCGATCTGCTTCTATGCACGTTTCACGCGTCGAAGCACGAAGCGAAAAGTAGGGACTCTAAAATTAACATTGTATGTAGGCTGTGTGGCGTGGGTGCGATGGGAGGAAAAGTCGATCGAGGCGCACCTTTGAGATTAACTAACGAATATATAACGCGCTGACGTGCGCCATCGCGGATTACAGATGTGTGTCTTGTACCTTTTCTAATCCGCGACTTTGGATTTAACTACGATGCGCTGTAACGTTTAATTGAGATTCTTCGTGTGTATCGACCACTTTCGCTCCAGTACCGTAAAACGTATAACAAAGAGGACTATAAAATTGTACAATCGTAGTTTTACGCGATACATTTTGATGCAACTTTGTTGATTTTTCGTTCTTATAAATGTTGGTTAAACTTAATCGAGATCTAAATGATTTTCCATCTCTTCCCAAGAAATGTACAGACTATCAGTTAAATCGAGTTTGAGTTTGATCAACAATTATGCGAACGTCTCTAATTCCATCGCACTCATCGTGACATGTGATCGATAAATGGTACGTAAGATAATCATCGATGAGAGAATTGAATCGGGCTAATATATGTCAAATTAGGAGTGGAATTGAAACGTCGAGATATTTAGAAACGTCCAAGTCGAAATTTAGATAGGCACTTTGTAAGTGCAAAATAATAAAGTTTGAAGTAAAAAGATAGATGAAGATGTTGGAAAGGGTTGAGAAGATCGAAGGACGGGTTAAATAGTAAAAGAATGCAGGAAATACTTGTCGATTTGTTCATACAGAGTTGTGGCTCATCCTAGATGGTTCTTTTTGGTAAAGTCAATAGAGGGTCCGATGTAATCGTTAAAGATGATAGGGTAGTCCAAACAAGAGAAGTTAAAGTCGACTCGTTCCGCCGATTTCTTCTCGTTGTTTTCATTTATTTTTTACGCACACACTCCGACACACACACACACACACACACACACACACACACACACACACACACACACACACACACACACACACGCGCGTGTTGTTTCATAAGCAACATACGTACAATACACAACACATACACATTTTTTTTTCACATATTATATACACACGAGTACCGCTCTTACCCCTTCCCCTCACTCCGGATGACACATGAAATTACAGTACTCTATTATGATAGTGACTGTGCTATTACTACACTACAACAAAAACGACAATTATTATTAATAATACTGCTACTATTCCTACTACTCCTACCACTACTATTACTACTACTACTACTACTACTACTACTAACATCAACTACTATTACTACTACTTCTACTATTACTAATATTACTACTATTATACTGCTATCATTACTATTACAACTTTAATACTACTACTCACTGCTACTCCTATTATTATATTATATTATTATTATTATTACTGCTATTATTATTATTATTATTATTATTATTATTATTATTATTATTATCATTATAATTATAATAATTATTATTATTCATTAAACATGACACACGCGCACACACACACACACACACACACACACACACACACACACACACACACACACAGGATTTTTCGTAACATGTGGGACCAACTGCAGAGATAAATTCACATAGGATCTAATAATAATGAAGAAAGTTCATATAAACACATAACCGGAATTGCTTATATTTCAAGTTACATTTTGTATTTTAGCACGAGAGTCCGTTTATTTTTAAAGAACTCAAAATAATCTTGCGTCTCCGAACTTGCCGAACGTTTCGACGTATTCCTTCCTCCATATGTTTAATAACTCTAGATATTTCGGATTCACCGGCAACCTCGTTCAATACGTTGTAGGGGCATTTCAACTTTGTCAGCTGAAAACTTAGTCTGTATGTGAAGCTTCGGACTTAGCCAAACTCATTTTTTATATGAACCCCAAAGTGTCCTTATATATTTTGAAATGTTTGTTTTTTTGACAGACGACGATTAGGAAAACTGCACACAGATGCCTTATTTCAACTTTATTACATTTAGCAAGTTTATACGACAACATATTAGAAATATGTCCACCGTTCCTCAAATTAAATAAATTTTTGTTACTAGGTAAAGTGCGAGGTACCACAAATTTTAGTAATAATAGCCAATAATACGTAATAGATAATACAGACAACTGTCAAACCGTAATTAAATGTTGAGTATTTAAGTGCATGTAAACCTGATACAGACAATAGCTTAGATACAACATAAAGATGGCTGTAATTTGAAATAGAAGCAATTTCGGGCATATCTTTTATATAAACTTTTTTTTATTATTTTTAGGTCCTGAGTGGCTCCTTTCAGTGGGTTCCATATATAGAGAAACACCCTGTATAATTAAGGAAATATTTGTACACATAACTATTGTACACGTACAGACATTTATAACCCTATACATATATATACTGCTATACATATATATATTGATATACTTAATGGTGTTTCTAGTGGATTAATTGATTAATTGATACTTAAGATATATTAATAATATTAATAACAATTATAATGATATATATATATAATATTATATATATAAATCTCTATATACATATATATATATGATGATGATGATGATGATGATAAGTTGATATGCTGATAATTACTATAATATAGAGAAACATGGATCATTATTCGTAAAAATACATACTGGTATAGATTATGAGGATGATTAAATAGAAAATGATATTGATGAAACAAAAAAACGGATTTTGATATTATTAATCGAAACCGAATTGCTCTCGATCCCTTTACTCAAACTAGATATTGAATCTTATATAGATATATACATATATAACTGTTTCCGCCATGCCGTTGAGACTTAAAGCACTGCACAATATGGACATGTATTTTTAATGATGAACATGCCACTACATATTAAGATTCATTATCGCAAGACGTGCTACTGGAACCAGCCTAAATTTTGGTTTTTTTTTTTTCCAATTGACACAATCCGTTACGAGAAACTTGTAGGAGAATACCTGACAAAGGAACCACCACAGGTTGTCTTCTCGAATTTCGCCGGACTTGAAATATGTTGTAGTGCTCCACTAATGTATGGTAAAACTACTCCGATGCAAGTCTCGCGTTTCTGCGAGAGAATTGAGTTTAAAGTTTTCTATGCAGTTTATATACTGCGAGTTTTCGATATCTTCCGAGCTCAGTGGCATAACTGGGTGCGTAAGGCTACTAGAACAAAAACTTCAAATCTGGACGTTTGTAACATTTTTTTTTAATCCGCATGTACAGATTATTGTAGCATTGTGAATGAATATATGAACATTTATATTCCTTCATATATAAATTTTCTATTAAACATTCCCAAACAGCTAATAAGAATTGCACTTCCTTTTTCACCGCCACATTGCCATTTTGTTATATGATCAGCAACAAACGTCGACTACTGCTGAGCTCGAAAAAATGAAAACTCGCGGTATACCAAGGTAAAAAAAAATTTAACGCTCAATTTTCTCGCGAATACTTGTATCGAATGGTTTTACCATGCATTAGTGAGGGTATAGCACACTACAGCACCGAGAGAGCAATCTCTGATGGTCCTCGCTTGGTGATTAGGATTTACGCAGTATCCCGTGGCGAAAGTGTTAAAGCTCGTTCGTGACGGGTAAAAAGGAGCAGATTATTGTACGAATGAAAGTCGGCATGCGAGTGCGCGGCAGAAGAGAGATCACACGAATTTTCTTAGGCACAGCGATAACGTAACCATGCGATCCTGTTCACTCGATCGCTCAGGTCGGGGTATCGCAATCGGCACATCACGTCGGTGATCTTCCGCTTTCTTTTCGCCGCATCTGTTTTGCAATTATCTCACACGTTCTTGCCGTGCATACGTATCGAAAACGCGGCATACAAGACGTGTATGCCTCGTTAGAGGAGTAATCTGGTATAATTTTGATGGCGTGCAATTTTCGGCAAGCGTTACATCGCGCTGGTTGGAGTAAAATCATTGTGACAATTTCCGTATGCACGGCCTTTAATAAATGTCTTTAGAGAGGATGAGATTACAGAGGTGGCCCACTGTTGAGAAATATTGATTGAGCGAATTTTTTTGGATTTTTATTGTCGCCGGCATTCAGAACGTATCGGAAACGGTGGAAACAAGCTTTTAATTGGTGCAGTGTTTTATGCGCGTCCCAACATACATGCTGCATGCCGTCTCTCGAATCTGGGATCTCGTACGGTTTCTTGTACAGAACGTTTTTTTTTTTTTTTACTATCCCAGCAGCCACCGCATTACTTTTATGTCACGAATTCTTCTTCGCGCTTTTACGATATCTCATCACGATACGCAGTCTCAGTTTCGAGTTGACTTGGTATTGACATGTGAGCATTTTAACATACATTTACTCAAAGCTGATCATTATTCGCGAGAGAAAATCTCACATTTAAATAAGATTTTAACTTTTCGACACAATTATGTAAGCATATTTTGTATCGTTTTAATCTCTAGTGCTGACATGATTCCAAATCGAAACTTAATCTCTAAGTACACCGTTAAACTTAACCCATTAACCGGGCAGGCGATTAAGATATTTCTCTTCTGCGTTTATATTATATACATTAATATACGCGTAATTTTCCTACATCAGAGATCGTAATGTAGTTTCATGCATTAGTATGTAGATGTAATTTATATACACACACACATGTATATGTATATAGACGTATATATTAGTATCTAGATATGAAAATAATATCGCCTTAAAACGTACCGATATCAAAGTATCCGACGATATAGTTTCAGTCAAATAAATGCAAAACATAGTATATCAGTAAAGTATTTATGATTTATAAATAATTCGATACAGTGGCGATTCGTATGTCATGCAAATTACTTTCGGATTGCCTTCGCGTCGTAACGATATACGTAAACGATAATTTTAGATAGTATTTAGATTATAATCATAGTGTAATGTTACGAAGACGGAAACTCGGTTAAAGGGTTAAATCAGGAACTCGGAGAGACTGTAACTGTCGTTTAGTTACTTAAAGTAAGACCATCCTCATAAAGAAAGAGAGAAATATTCCCAATCCTTTTAACCAACCTTTCTCATCTCGTACTATTTCAATCACGAACCTCATTCGGTGCTCCTCGATAGAAGCGGCACTTGAGATAAAAAGTACATTCTCGGACATAAAGTGAACTTTAACGACTTTCCCTCCTTTTTCTTTCCCGCAGACGTCCTCCCGATCCCCAAATTCAAAAACATCGAAACCGGAAGTTCGACCTTTATCCAAAACGGAGACGCAGCTCCGGGTCCCCAACGGTTTTCCTTGACCCAGCACACCAATTACCACCCTTACAGGCGCTAGAGACGACGTCAAACGATCGAGGGACGAGAGAAATAACTTTCACAAGTACGCAAATAGACGACGAGAGAGAGAGAGAGAGAGAGAGAGA